>NW_006204627.1:1059407-1085005 GCF_000334495.1 Tupaia belangeri chinensis | reverse complement strand
TGTAAATTAGTCCAGCCACTGTGGAGAACAATTTGGAGATTCCTCAAAAATCTACAAATATATCTACCATATGATCCAGCAATCCCACTCCTTGGTATCTACCCAAAGGACAGAAAAATTCTTAATCGGAAAACTGCTTGCACATCAATGTTTATTGCTGTATTATTCACAATTGCTAAAACATGGTACCAACTCAAATGCCCACAAACAGATGAATGGACTGAAAAACTGTGGCACATATACTCTATGGAATACTATTCAGTCATTAAAAAAAGAACCTGGCTTTTGACAAAAAGTGGATGAATATGGAAAGTTTACTGTTTAATGAAGTGAGTCAGGTTATGAAGAAGAGACATTGTATGTCCCCACTTAATATATACCGAGGTCCGCACTCTATGCCTAAAACTGATTGACTAAAGGATATAAACACAGTAAATGGTTGTGAATACCAGATATAGTGTGGGTGAAAGAGTAGAGTCTGAGGAAGGACATTTAGAAGAAAAATAGAGAGGCAAAGCATTAATGGGACAAAGAAATGTGGTATTATCTGTTGGAGATAATTTTATAGTATTACCAACTGGACTAGGGAGAAATGTACACATGTTGAAATATTCACTTTGTAAGCTAAATAATGTGATTGAATGTATAAAAGAACATGAAATGTAAAAAAATTATATGACATGACCAAGTAGAGTTTATGTAAAGCTAGTCAATATTTTTAAATCAGTCCAGGTAATCTATCATATTAATGACCAAAGGGGGGGGGAATCACTTAATCATGGGACCAGCAGTTAGTGTAATGACTATGTTGCTGGACTCCCACATAGTTGACCGCAGTTCGAGTCCCGTACCTGGTGGCTTAAACTCACGCCGGATGTATGTGTGTGAGTGCCCAAGATCCTGAGAGGAGAATGGTGGAGAAGGGATTGCAGTGTGGCCATCCCCCCTAGGAGGTGATTTCTTGCTTTCTGTCTCTCTGTCTCTGTCTGTCTGTCTGGCGAGCACACGCACCCTATAGCAAAAACCTCTCCAAAAAAAAAGAAAAAAAAATCATTTAATCATAATAGTTGATTTTAAAAAAGCACATGACAAAATTCAACATCCATTTATGATTAAAGAAAAAACTCTCAAAAAACTAAAGAGGAATTTCCACAACTTCATACAGAACAGCTACAAGAAAAACCTACCATATCATCAACATTAAAGAGTGAAAGACTGAATGATTTCTCTCCAAAACTGAAGTAAGGCAAGAATGTCCCTTCTCACCATTCTTATCTCAGTACTGGAAGTCTTTCCAGCATAATATGGCAAGAAAAAGAGAAAAAAAGTAAACACAAATAAATGCATATAGATCGGAAAGGAAGAAATAAAAGTGTCACTATTTTTAAATGACATAATGACTTGTGTAGAAACTCTCAAGGACTCTACAAAGAAAATACTAGAACAAGTAAATGAATTTGGCAAGGTCACAGGATACAACAAAAGCATACACAAGTTTATTGCACTTCTATTTACAATACTAGGAAGAAAATGTGGAAAATTAAATTAAAATGGAATGCCATTTGCAATCACTAAAAGTAAAATAGTATACTAAGGTATGAAACATGTATAGAAGTTGCATGCTTAAAACTATAAAATTCTTAAAAAAGGAAATTTAAATAAATTGAGAGATATACTGAATTCATGGATTAGAAAAATCAACATAGGGGACCAGCGGATGGCTTAATGGTTATATCGCTAGACTCCTACATGGCCATCCACAGTTTGAGTCCCAGACCCGGTGACTTAAAACTTATGCTGAGAGCATGTGTATGTGTATGTGTGCCCAAAATTCTGAGAAAAGAGTGGAGGAGAAGGAATTGCAACATGGCCATCACCCCCAGGGGGGTGATTTCTCACTTTCTATCTCTCTGTCTTTCTGTCTCTTCAGCAAGTGCATGTGCCCTTTAGCAAAAATGTCTATTAAAAAAAAAAAGAAAAGAAAACTTGACATAGTAAAAATATTAATTCTTCTCAAAATGATACATAGAATTAATGTGATGCCTAAAATCCTAGCAAGATTTTTGAGGACATAAACAAGCTCATTCTGAAATTTATATGGAGGGCCAATCCTGTAGCATAATGGTTAAGGGAACTGAATCCCGTAACACAGGCCATGATTTCAGTCCTGGACCTAGTGACTTTAGAAACACACAGGGTATTTGTCAATGCCCCAAATCTCAACAGGATGGAGAAATTATTGTGACATGACCCCATTGGTGGTGAGGGGGTGCTTTCTCTCTCTCTCTCTCTCCGGTGAGCACATGCACCTTCTGGCAATTAAAATAAAAGCTATAACAGACACATATGTGGAAAAATTTATGTTGACTACTATCTCACACCATACCCCCCCCCAAAAAATAAATCAATTCTAAGTGGATTGTACATCTAAACGTAAAGGGTAACATAATAAATCTTCTAGATGAGAACATAGAAAAATAGCTTCATGATCTTGAGGTTACCAAAGATTTCTCAAATTGGACATATAAGTTACCACACACAAAGAAAATTATTGATAAACTGGATTACATTAGAATTAGGAAACTCTATTTATGAAAAGGCAAGACACATACTGAGAGATTTAAGGGTGTAAAAGCAAACCTAGATCAGTGAAATATGTTTGCAATATGTTTATATATGTTTATATAACCCACAAAGAACTATATCAGAAATATATGGGACCAGTCCTTTAATGCAGTGGTTAGGCACTAGCAGAGGTAGCCAGATCCACATGGTCAGGGTTTCAAGTCATGGCCCCTTCAGCTTGAAAACACATCAGGCACATGTGTGCAGGCCCAGAACCTTGAAGAAAAATTGGAGGAAAAGGATTGCAACATGACATGCCTCACTGAGGAAGTACTGTCTCTCATTCTCTCCCTTTCTCTCTTGCATGTACATATCCTCTGGCATTAGGCATTAAAAAGAGAAGAAAAAGCGAAGGAGAAGAAGGAGAAGAAAAAGAAAGAATAAATGAATAGCTAAAGAAAAAGGCAGATAATCTTATTAAAAATAGGATTTGGGAATTATTAATAAACATGAAAAAGTGTTATTCAAAAAAAGGCTAATTAAAACTATAATTAAATACTAAGACCCACCAAACAGAATGGCTAAGTAAAAAAAGAAAAAATATATATACCAAATGTTGACAAGGAGGTGGAGCTACTGAAACTTTCAGAGCCTGCCATGGGAGTGTAAATTCATACAATCACTGTAGAAAATTGTTTGGAGTATCTACTCAAGTTAACTGCATCCATAACCCATGACTTAGCAATTTCATTAAAAGACAGAAACAATCTAAATGATCATCAATAATAGAACAGATAAAATTGCTGTATAGTGTGTTAATACAATAGCAATGAAAATGAGTGAACACCTGCTATATACAGCACCATGGTTGATTCTCACAATATAACATTGTATGAAAAAGGGGAGGCACAGAAGTTATTAACCAATTCTTTTTTTCTTTGGAATAATTTTATTTAACTTCATTTACTTATTTACTTATTTTAATTTGACCAGAGAGGGACAGAGTAAGAGCAAGAGAGAGGGAGAGAGAGAGACAGAGAAAGCAAAAGTAAGCCACCAGTTCCAGGACTTGAACCACAGTTGGCCATGTAGGAGTCCAGCTCCCTTAACCACCATGCCACCTGCCAGCCCTATTGACTGATTCTTTTTATATAGTTTAAGAGTTCAAAATAGGCTAAAAATATATATGATGTTCAATTTAAGGTTCTATTTACCTTTGAGAAAGAGAATGGGGACATTGACTGAGAGGCGGAGGGGGAGGTCTTCAGGGGTCTTGCTGATGTTTTATTTCTTGATCTAGTGAATGGTGACATGTGTCTGTCCCCATGGTGAACATACACTGAGCTCACTTATGACTCATGTGCTATTCGACATGACTATTACCTCTCAACAAAAACTTTATTAAAAAATTAAGTTTGAGGCCCAGCCACAGTAGGACAGGCAATGGGGGTACTGCTGGGCAATCCTGGAGCCATGGTTCAGATCTTAGGTGAACCTGAACATGAGAATCGTCTATAATGCTGGTTGACTGGAAGGTCATTGTGAGCTGTGGGAGAGGATCTCAGCATGACATGATTCTATTAGAGGTCTCTCTTTCCTTCTCTTTCTCTCTCAGAAATAAATAAACTTAAAAACTAAAAAGTCAAATTTGAAATGATGAGGACCAATAAATACTATACACAAAAAGGACTGAAATGTTTAGATACAGATTGCCTCAAAGAGAATATCAGAAAATGCCAACCACCTTGGGGACCAGGAACTTGACCAGAGAGAGTGTCAGGAACCAAGAGCAGGTGAAGCCAGGAAAGAAAGCCAAGGTACCAGACCAAGAACAGAGGAAGCCAGAAGATCCCTGCAATACAGTGGCTAAAATATAAGATCAGAGCTTAAAGATATTTTAAAATGAAGGAAGAATCCATATTATTGATTTGATTATTACACACTGTAAGCATGCTTTGAAAAACCAGACTGTATTCCATAAAGATGTATATGTGTGTATGTAGACTAGAAATCACAATAAAAAATAAGTTTTAAAAATATATTTTTTAAAAGTAAGATAAAATGAAGGAAGTGATATCCAAGTGCTCAAAAATAAGGGCAACCATGATAGGCATTATGAAGTAAGGAGGTGAGCTGAAATTGTGGCTTGTTTTATCTGTGTATCCTAGTCTTGGTGTGTGGTACCTCTTGGTTTCCAACTAACACAGGTCACCTTGCAGTCTTAGATCACAGAACTTAACTCCTGTCCAATGATTCCCAAAGGGTTTCAATGGAGGAGGTAGAAGGGAGTTTCACTATGATATACACTAAATATTCAAAGCCACCCTTCTCTTTCTCCTTGGTCTTTGAAAAACCAAGAATGTTTATAATACAATAATGAAATAAAAACAAAGTCATTCATCAAGAACCCTGTATTTATTTTCTTTATGTCTGAAGGTTGTTAAATCCTAATTATCCTGAACTATTTTCATACTGCTGAGCAGCCTCCACTTATGAAGTCAGTAATTAATATTCAATTTGCCTAGAGCTTTCAGATTTGCATGTTAATTATTGATTTCTTAATCACCAGGATGGGTATTTGAGAGCTTTAGAGAACACTGACATTTTGGTAAATGTTACAGAGTGATCATCTCTGTAGATTGGGACTTTTAAGAAAATATTTTGCAATCTTTTATTTTCAGATTTCCTCTCCACCTGCAGCTCATATTCTTTTCTTGAGGCATCTGCTCAGGCTTCACACTGTTGGTATTGATAGAATTGAGAGTCTGACTCTTGAAACGGGCAATGTCATCCTTTATGGTCTCAACTTGGACATCCCTCTACCAGTGTCATTCTCCCAGAAGGGGGAGTAAGGAACCCTGAGACACTACCAGAGTGGATGCAGAGGAAGCTGAGACTCATTTTGCTAGACACTGGAGAAGTGACTTGGTGATAGTGGCCGGTCTATTTGAAATATCAGTGGAGGAGGTAGAAGGGAGTTTCACTATGATATACACTAAATATTCAAAGTACAGAGCCCAAGAGACTCTGTTAGGGAACTTGGGAAAACCGATAGGAAGAATTTCTTATGGCCTATGACACTTGTGGTTCAGGCAGGTAATAGCATAAAGCTGTGGTCAACCAAGTCATTCACAGCAAGACTCCAGACAGTCATGATGGACACAGGGGTGGGTGGTCTATCCAATTCCCAGGGCAGAGGAACTGACAAGAACTAAATTCTTATAAATTTAGCTGGCTGAGCTGATATTCAGATCAGCCCTATAGACTGATCTGGGAGGCTGAACATCTTTGACCATGGTTCTTCCTTGTCTGGAGTCAGAGAAGCAACACATACATATATTTCTCCCCTCTTCCCCCTGCTCTACACACCTTACTTTGGGACAGTTCATGGAGTATTTCATAAGTGAAGGTCCTTGAAAAATGAAAGGATTCCAAGGTCTTCCAATTGACTTAAGTCAATCAAGGGGAAACCAGTAGAGAGCAAGCAAAGTTATTCTTAGTCAAACACTGGAAGAAATGGGGTGGAAGAAATAGATGCTGCAGTGATAGATGGCCATAGAAGAGATAAGTTTTGAAAGTATAGTTATTAACTCCTTTCACTTGCTGTTTAATACCATACTGCCCAGATCATGAACAGGATCTTAAAAGGAAAGGCTCCCTTCCATTAGACAAGTGTTAAGAGGGTTGAGGTGGGGGAACCAGCAGTTAGCGTAATGGCTATGTCGCTGGACTCCCACGTAGTCGACCGCGGTTCGCATCCCGGACCCGGTGGCTTAAAACTCACACCGGGCACATGTGCATGTGTGCCCAAGATCCCAAGAGGAGACTGGAGAAGAAGGGATTGCGGTGTGACTATCCCCCCTGGGGGGTGATTTCTCGCTTTCTGTCTCTATGTCATTCTCTGTCTGTCTGGCGAGCACACACGCCCTATAGCAAAAACCTCTCCAAAAAAAAAAGAGGGTTGAGGTGGGAAGTGCTATGGCTCAGATGCTCCCTAGAAACCTGTCACCCTGGAATACCAGTTCTGCAGCAACAAGTTATTAATAAACTTCATTCACAGTGGGCTAATACCACCAGTGTTCCTCCTGATATCAGTATTGGCTAAGAAACAGACTAGACTGGGTCTGAGCACACAGAGGGTAGCAGCTGGAAGAAGTTGAAAAAGAAAGGATGAAAGAAATGAGGCTTTACAGAAGGCTGCTATAAAATTCCAGGCTCTTAATTTATGCTGGCCACTACATTGACTCTACTTAGTGAAATGATCCAACAAAGATATTTTCCAATAAGAAACATAACCAGGAGAATAACATCTAAATATCAAAGGCCTATATATCTTCAAGTACCCAAATGAAGGTTTCAATAGATTGGCTGACCATTTTTCTACCATATACAAGAAATGGATTTGGAAAACTGAATAATAGCTAATATCATTTAAATTAAATAAAGTGACAAACATGAATCCATTATTTAAGAAATTTTATACAACATTGTGAGGGCATCATGCCTGCAGTTTTCACAAGGTATTAAGAGATTCGAGAAGAAGCCAAATCTTTGGCTGTAGGTATATCCATCATCTCTTTCAAAGCCTGCTCCACCCTATTCCTGAGATATGTCTGCTCTGTGCTGAGTCTGGCATCAAAGACAGCTTTAGTATGGCTCGCCCAATGCCTCACTCTGACCCTCTTCTCACTTACCTTATAGTAGATAGTGCCAATCCTTCACCCTCCCTGCATCCACTCCCTTTCATTGTGACTTTAATTGCTCTTCCTCCTACTGCAAAGTCAACAACTGCTCCTGTGCCAAATCCCACTCTATCCCAACTTGGGTTCAGTCACATGACTTGTATTGTGAGTGATGTAAGTAGGCCTGAGTAAGCAAAGGTCTAAAAAATGCTTTTTCTGATCTTGGCTAACAGACACCTTCTGGAGCTCTGGTCCTCTCTCACCTAACTCCCACCTCTACCTCACGAGTCTAAGAAAATTGAAGTGTGTGTCCATATTTCTTGGCATGGCAGGAAACTCAGTAGGGTTTTCTAGGTCCTATCTACCTCAATATCCATGCAGATGTTTTATTTTCCTATTCTCACATCCTGGCAGCATGGGAATTACCACAAACCTGCCACCTCCCAGGACTCCATCGACTTTCAGGTCCCCTACATTTTCTGGAGGATATAAAAGGTCTTCAAAAAGTTCGTGCAGGGACAGTGCCAAAGCACAGCAGTTAATCATTGTGCATAGGAAACCAGATCCCACATGGTTGGCTACAGTTCAAATCCCGGCCCTGGCCACTTGAGAAACATGCCAAACATGCATGCATGACATTTTGATGTCTCAGATCTCAATGGAATGAAGAAAAAAATATTGTGGTGTGACCATACTCTATTGGACTGTTCTCTCTCTCTCTCTCTCTCTCTCTCTCTCTCTCTCTCTCTCTCATGAGCACACACACCCACTAACAATTAAAAAAAGTTCACAAACATTCATGTTATGAAAACCTATGCACAGATTTAAATTTTTGCACCAAAATACACACATACTTTAATTCCATTTTCCATGAACTATTTCCCTTACATGATCAATTTGGAACTAACACAGAGGAGCCCTTTCTCAATGGATCTCCTCTGCATACATTCCTTTCCTTCACTCACAACTCTTTTTTGTCTCTCCAAATCCAGAGATTTTTCTTCTTCCTCTTTTGGCAGAAATAGGAAGGAAAGGGAATTGGCTAATCAAGTATTTTTCTAAACCAAACTCTTAGACCAGGATAATTAATTTTGTTTGTTTTATCTTTCCATTTCTGCTATGTCCTCCATTCCTTGAAGTGGTAAAAAGTCAGTCCAGTTTGAATTGGGCGGGGGGTGGGGGGGGCAATAGAACAAACAAGGGAATTGGTGTCACAACAGCAACGAGGATTGACAGTAATTACCTCAATTATTACTGTATATCAAATGAATAAATGTCTTTCCATTTCTGCTATGTCCTCCATTCCTTGAAGTGGTAAAAAGTCAGAGTCTAGTTTGAATTGGGCGGGGGGTGGGGGGGGCAATAGAACAAACAAGGGAATTGGTGTCACAACAGCAACGAGGATTGACAGTAATTACTACCTCAATTATTACTGTATATCAAATAAATAAATGTCCAATCACAGATTGACTCAGGTGAATTGACCAGTCCCCTGAAAGATCAAGCCAAAAACAGGAGCTCAGAAGAAGTATTAAGTCATGGACACCAAAGTAGAAGAGAAAGCTATTGGTAGAAATACCTAACCATAGAGATGTCAAGAAAGAGTCAAGCGAGAGAAGGTTAAATAGAAAATCCACACTCTGCAGGGGTATAGGATATAGAAGGCGGCAAATAAAGACTGAGTCTCAGGGCTGGCTTGATGGCTCAGTCATAATATGCTACTTAAGCAATGCTGGATCCATATGGAAGATCATGGGTTCAGTTCTCCAGTTGACCTATATCCCAAGAATCAATCTGTGCAAGGCCCAGTATTGATTAGATTTGAAAGCTATATAGTGGTGGCCACAGCACACTCGAAAGTAATGGAAACATCACTGATTCTAATCCAAAAATCTAAACTATAACTTTTTAGGATCTCCCCAGTGTAGCTGTTAGAATTCTGGTGGCTTCCTGCCATTGACCTTTACCCATTATCTTGACCATGGACTAAACCTTCATACACTCTCTCAGTTCTAATATTGACCTGGACTTGTCTCTGCTCAGCCTGGAGTCTCAGAAACATAGAAGAAATATTTGAAGAAGTGGAAAATGGAAGTATTCGAGTAAGTACAGTCTGAACACCAATCGGAGGCAGGCATTGAAAGAATAAACATTCTCCTAAAAAATGATGTGCAAGCACTCAGCTGTGAGGGAAGTCTGGGTTGAGGATGATCATTATTTCTGCTGTCTGGACCACCGGAGACAAGATCCATGACCCCAATGCCTCTTTGCTATCTTTGACATCTATTATTCTATGAATTTTTGATGTTTCAATCTGTGTACTTTGGGAGGAATAGTGGTGATTACAAAAGAGTACTTTCTGTTCTCTCCCAGGCAAATGATAAATGGCTGGTTTCTGAGCATGTCTGCAAAGGGAGAAGCCAAGGAGGCATTATGCTAGTTACGAGTAGTTCTTACATGGGCCACATTGAAAGGTAGGCTCAAGCCTTTCGAGACAGAAAGCGGTAGGCTTGCCTCTTTCCCATTTCGGCAATTATCCTTAGGCTGCTCCTTTTCATACAGTAAGGAGTGGTTGTTTGGGATTAAAGGAGCAATTGAATCTGTATCAGAAATAAGTTTGAGATTCCTCGCCTCCCTGACAAATGCGTTATTACTGCTTTCACAAAGGGGCATTTACCTGTCTGTCAGAAATACATTTTGTTTTTGTTTTGTGTGAAATTCTCTTTTACTTCTGAAGATGCATCTATGGAATAAAATGAATGCTTCTGACAGACACTTCCCAAGGGGAAGCATAAGCCTTCACCCTGCCCACAGCAAGTCCTGGCCTTTAAACAGCACCATTTTGTTGATGAAATGCAGTCACAGACCTGTGTGCCTTAAAAATAGAACCTGAGGATCCCCTTCATTTCCAAGGTCTACGCTGCTGCCCTGTTCACATGCTATTTAAGAGATTGCAATTTTCCTACACAATCTCCCTAGTTATTTCCAGAAATATGTATTTTGCATTTAAGGTTTTAGCTCTGTGACTAGAGAATCCCCTACTAATTAAGTCCCTAGGATCTGGGCTCCCTCCTGTTTATTAAATGTGCTCAGAGTTAGCAGTCTATCATCCTCTGGGGCAAGCTGTCCAGTTTTCAGGCTATTATTTCTTATACTCAGTAAAAACTTTAAAGGTGTGTTGTCAAGAGCCAGCTCTAATGTAAGTGGGAATTGTTGTCTAGAGTTTTAGATTCACAGAATGCTTACACATTCTCTACCCTTGTTGAGCCTTTTAATCATCTTAGGAGGTTGATGTTTGCCCACTTTACAGATGAGAAAATGAAGGCTCAAAGACTTCTATGGGGATCTGCCCCACAGCCTAATGGTTAAGGGAGCTGGATCCCACAGGGCCAACTGCAGTCTGAATTCCAGACCTGGAGATTGAAAAACATGTTGAGTGAATATGTTACGTATGCCCAAAACCTAGAAGGGATAGAGAAATAGAAAAGGGATTAAATAATAATTTTTAAAAAGTTTTATAGATGGCCCAACTCGCTTCTCCTGAGTAGATATCCCAGGCTTCTTCCACTAGCAAATAAAAGCCATTACCAATAAAACCACAAGTTCTGGGACTGAGGCCCCAGCCTGGTGTATGTTGACGTGGGCAGTTCTTCTGGGGACACTCGTGAGTAGGCAGGACTGAAAACAACCACTCTCCCCCATGCTCATGGATTTGAATGGAAGTAAGGACTTCTCCTGCAGAAGGCAACTGGAGCAGTATATGTCTACATGAGGGGAAGACACATACTGTCTAACCTGCATATCAGCCTCAGGAAATCTGAGCTATCAGGCTACTCCTGCCCCACTTCTTAGCTTCACCAGGAGAAATGATGAAGGAGTTTTAAGAAAGATTGTCAAGTCATAGCCACAATTTAAGACTATCTTTGCATGTTATCCATTTATTTTAGTTTAGGGTTTTTTGACCTCTGCCGATGAGATGTGGGGCCAGATCGTTCTTCTTTGTAGTGGCTGTCCTGTGCATTATAGGGTGTTTAGCAGCATTCTAGCTAAATGATGACAGGAACCTACACATGCCTCCAAAGTCATGACTGTCAAAAATGTTTCTAGACATTCCCAAATGTCTCCATGGGGCAAAATCATCCACTCCTAGTAGAGAAGTACTGCTTTATGTTTTTGTATTTAATATACATTTATCAGTCCCCTCACCTTAACCTATGAGCTCCTTAAAAGTAGGGCCATGTTCTACTCCCCTCTATAATCCCCAAATCTAGTAGCACCCTATAGGCACACCTTTCAATTCAAAGTGACCACTTCAATTGACCCATCATTCTCAGGAATTATCCTTTGAGGATTTTTTTTTCTTCATAGTCCTGGTTCCTGGGCTATAGTTCATTAGACAAGAAGTAGATACCTAATTCAAATCCAGCCAGTTATATACCCTCTCCTGTTGGAGGTAGAAATGACGAACTGTGCAACTGCTGGGACTGCTCTTTTGAATGGGAGCTATAAGCTGCCTCTTGCACTTATCACATGAACTGAAAGCCAAGGCCAGTCTCCCAAGAAATAAGAAATAAGATGTTCAAGCAGAGATTAGGGACCAGATGAGAGTAATGCTGGGCTCATGGTGGCTTTTCAGACACTGCCTGGTAATTTTTACAGTCTCTTCCTGAGACCTGGCTGCATTCTGCCCTTGGGTTCTGTGAAATATCCCTGAATCCTTATGACAAGTTCCCTTCTTCTATGTAAAATAGCTTGAATTGGATTTTTGATTCTTGTAACCAAAGAAGGCTTACCAATATGTGGAACCGGATGCTGTTTGTTAAATCTTGTTTGATTAACTGATTTATTAATAGGCCAGGATCCAAAAACAAGAGGTTGTAGGAATAGCAGCACTCTGAAAAAGCAGTAGAAGCACCACCACTGGCCACTGGTGTCCTCTGGATGAGAAATAGCTCCTCCCTCTTGACAGTGCCCAGCCCTCCTGGAGGAAGAGACAGAGTCAGCCCCCAGGAGAAAAGGAATTGGATGGTAGAGTAAGATGTGCAATAATAAAACCCAAGGGAGTATTAAGAATCCAGTCTTCTGGAATTCATTTTTTTTAATTTTTAATTTTAATTTTATTTATTATTACTCTTTATTCACCAGAGAGAGAGATAGAGTGAGAAAGCAAGCTGCCAGGTCCAGGACTCAAACCATGGTGGACCATGTGGGGACCAAGCACTTCCACTACCATGCCACCTCCTGGCCAAGCCTTCTGAAATTCTAATCCAAACCACTGACTGTTACAGGCCTGATCCAGCCTGAAATAAAAGGGCCCCAGCTGGCCTGCAGGGAATGATTAATCAGTCAGCCATGGCTGCTGCTTCTAAAGTATCTCAAGGAAACACCTATGTCTCAGTCACCCACAACACACTGTAATTTCTCAAAAAGTGGGGCTAAGAGCATATATGAGGGGATGTGCACCAACATCAGCAGTACTACAGATGAGGTCAGGTGGGAACTGGCAGGGTAAGTCCATTCACTTCCTGGCAACGCTATTCTCTCCAAAACCTCCCAGGGTGAGCTGGGATGCCTTTGGGATGTGAATATGCAGCAGACAGGAGCTATGGGTAAGAAAGGTAAAGAAATCTTCAATGTCAAAAACTTACTTTTGAAGGATATTGGGGGAGGCTTACATCTGTGAGCATTTTAGAACACATTTTCCCACTGAAATGTGACTGAATCTGGGACACAGGTGCCCACAACATCAATGCACACGGACACAATGGACAGTTCATCTGGGGCTGTCTGAGAAAGCCATGATGCAAAGGTGACCCAAAAAGGACACCTAATCCACTATCAGCCTGGTAGGTCTGGGCCATGTCTGACACCAAAGGACTGGTATCAGAGCAGGCGCAAAATCCCCTCCAGATTTCTACTAATAAAACCGAACCTGAGCACTGTGCCCTTTTATAAAGAGGGGTATAGTGGACCCTTGCTCTATACATCAAGAGTTTTTGCTAATGAAGATGGAAAGATAGACCTTTTAGGAGGATCTGTATGAGACCTTCAGCAATTTTCCATGACTTATCCTTCTCCTCTGGGATGACTGTCCCTTCTCTCACCCCCTGGCCCAATCCCATATTTTCGTCCAAAGCACCCCGTATGCTTCCTTTTCTTACCAGGGTAGTACTTGTCTTACTCAAAAACCTGTTTATTCGTTTTCTATGCCTGAATAACAATCAGGACCTGAATATCCTTCTGATCACAGGTCTGTGAGTCCCCTCATTTACCTTCTATACGACAGAATCACACCAGGGGAGATTTCAAATGGTACGGAATGTAGATGGATTATTTGAGATAAGAAGACATTAAAAGTCTCTTTGAAACCTTCTGCCACCCAGAACAGAGTCACCTATCTTACAACAGGACAGTCCTTTAGCAATGAAGAAACAACTCAAAATTCTTCCACTCACAAAGCAGTGATAAATTTTTCCTGAGTCCCCCCCTTTTCCTCCCTCTTCTAAGACAGCACTCAAGGGTGGATGAGTTGCCTATTTGAATAGTTGTGCCTCCCAGTTTTATTGCAAATTAAACATGTACACATTATAAACAAACAATAGCTGTCTCTGGAGCAAATATACAGCTTTCAGACCCCTCATAAAATTCTTCAAGAGGAGCTCTTTGCAGTTTATAGCCTCAATACAATTTTGAGTGAGTTACGGTCCTGTGTGTGATGTCAGGAAGGAGGCTGCTCACTTAGAGCACTTCTCAGTAAAACTTTCCACTCACCCATTTTGCTGAAAATTCATTCAGGATTGGAGTTTGGAGACATTCTAGTAACATCTGCCCACTCTCTCCTTCCTCCCATGGTTTTTGTGTGTGCACACATGTGTGGTGTCAGAAACAAGGTTATATTCCTCATGCCTCACCATCATAATCCTCTTGTTTTGGTTGCTTGAGTGGCTGGAACTAGCGATGTGTATCACCCCATCCAGATTTTTTAGAGTAGGGCTAGAATCAAACCAGGGCCCCCAATGTGGCCTCAGTCTTCTGAGTGTTAGCATCTAGCCTGCCCAAACATGACTGGGCCCCTCCATACTTTTTTATTCTAATAATATTCTCTTTTTCTAAAATGTTCAGCAATCACCCCTTCTCACCAAATCACAGAATTCTGGGATAGAATTTCACCCATCCACTCAACTTTCTTCCTTAAAGTTTGATGTGGAAAACCAAGGCCTGGAAAGGTTGCGCATAAGGAATAGAAAACCCGAATTATTTTTTTCTATTTTCACACACTTAACACATCATAGGATACTTCTGTAACCAGACATGTGAGTTTTCTCTCCCACACACTAAGGAGTTCTCTAGGAGACACTAACTAAGTATCTTATAATTCAATTAAATGTTGACAACATCTATCAAAAAAAAGATAGATAGATAGATAAGAGAGAGAGAGGCAGACAAACAAAATTGAGAAAAATTATATCACAATATCATATTGCAAAACTTGCTAGTAAGTCCCAGCTCAATGCTCCTTCTAATATGCTCCTTCTAATACACTGTTGGCCCCAGGAACCTGGCTTCAGCTAAAAGACCTTTAAGGGTTTGGAATTAAAAACTCTATGATCATGTGCTATAAGGGTCAAGAAACCAGAGAAAAAAGCAAAGGATAATTGTGGGAGATGGAGTCAAGATGCCACAATGAAAATCAGAAGTCAAATGGAAGGAGTGGTACCAGTGTGTGGCCAGCTTCTCGTCTCTGAAGGACAGAGATGTGGGCAAGGAGAGAAAGCCACAAGCATGAAGATTTCCAGGACTCAATCTGGGAACAAGTTTGTTTCACTTAGAACATTCCTCTTATCCATGGGGAGGTTTGATGCCTCTTTAAAAGTTCGCACGTTGTTTAGGGTGTCCTTACTTCAGCAAAGGAGAAAAGAGCAGGAGAGCCTTAGAATTTTTGAGGAAAAAAAACCCTATAACATACAATGTACTGTATCAAACTATTTTACATGAATGACACAAGTATTCTGAATAAAAAAAAAATTGAACATTGTTAAAAACAAGGTATTATGTAATAAATTTATTTTTCATAAATCATAAAAGAAAGACCTATCTCATACTGACTCTTTATTCTGCACCTTAAGAGCAAGTTGACAGGAGCATGGATCAAGCAGGCCCTAGATTCAACTGGGTGATTTCCATCTCAGGAGACACTGGAAGAACGTCCCACTCCACACAGAAAATGTCATCTCGGGGTCTCCTTGTAAATTCCACGTGGCCCTGACAGGGTCAGTGTCCAATGGAGGCAGGTGCTTGGATTTTAGCTCTCGTACTGCCATATTCAGATGAGAAAACTAGAGCTCAGGAAGGCTAGCTTGTCAAAAATGACACAGCTGGGGAACCAGCAGTTAGCGTAATGGCTATGTCGCTGGACTCCCACGTAGTCGACCGCGGTTCGTGTCCCGGACCCGGTGGCTTAAAACTCACGCCGGGCACGTGTGCATGCGTGCCCAAGATCCCGAGAGGAGAATGGAGGAGAAGGGATTGCGGCGTGACCATCCCCCCTGGGAGGTGATTTCTCGCTTTCTGTCTCTATGTCTCTCTCTGTCTGTCTGGCGAGTGCACGCGCCCTACAGTGAAAATCTCTCCAAAAAAAAAAAAAATGACACAGCTGGTCACCAGAATACACCATATTTAACGCTGGCCTTCATGTTCCTATTCTAGAACTCTTGCCACTCACTAAGCTTTCCTTAATCTACCAACACAGTATCCCTGCCTTCTTAAACAATAACATTATAGGTTTTTAAAAATAAATCCAAGTTTACTTTTTTGAGTGTCATAATAACTCTTGAGATGATTGTAAAAACCTGAAGATCTCAAACGTGGGGTTGAGAAGTAGAGTTATTTCATATGGTTTGGCCAATGAGATTTGACTAAATCCTTTTCACACAATAAATACATACATATATACATTATAAAAATTGGGGTTTCAGTTTTGTTGCTAGCTGGTGTAAAAATTCCCAGGTGATGGACACTATAAGTGCAATGAATTCTAACCCTCTGAAATAATTCACAAACACACATCCCTTTTTAAAATCAAGTTTACACAGCTGGAACATAAAAGGCTTGTTACCAAGAGAGCAAGAATTCAACCCCCTTGCTTGAGAGACAGGTGGACCAGAAATAGGGATTCAGTCTATATGGATCATATTGCCAGTCCTCACCACTTTTCTGAAAGAAGAGGTCAATTGTGCTGGCCTCCACTGGGTTTCCAGTCATTGATTGCCTAAGAAAAAATGATCAGCTTGGGCTGTTCTTCCACAAGGACACAAAAATACAATAATCCTGAAATGCTCATGAGCCCTTTGGAGATGAGGACCTTGAGTCCCTGCAAGGTAAAGAAAGAGGATCATGTCCCATAGATTCTTTATCCTCTTCTCTAATCCTCATATGCATATAGCCTGGGAAGGGGTGAGAAAAAAACATGATGGTAGAGAGCAGTCCATCAAAATGAGGGAGTGATGTTTCCACTTAACATGAATACATGGCAAATTCCTCAGCCCGTCCCCTACTTCTTTTGGAATTATCTCTTGTGAACTTTAAGCAGTGCGATGAAGCTAGCTCCTTCTTCTCCTTGTCTTTTCTATAGGTTTCCCTATTTGATTCTAGAGAGCTGAGATCATTTTTCTTTGAAAATAAAATCTGAACTTCTGAAAAAATCCAGAAATAAAGAAAAGATTCTAAATGTCCAGCAAGAGGAAAAGAATAAAAAAAAATGATATTGCATTCTTTAGCTATTATCTAAAGTGGTATGTAGCCACTACAAATTATACTTATGATGTTTATACGATAGGAAAATGCAGTCTGTAAAGTTTTCAGTAGAGAATGATCACAACCATATAAATAGTGTAACAGAGAAATCTACAGGGAACAGGCTGGATAGAAATGTCACTGAATATTAACAATGTATTATCTGAATATTAAGACTATGAGTCATAATTTTTTCTCTATTTTCTATACTAACTTTGGCCCAAAATAACAAAATGTTAGACAGAATACTGTAGAGTAGTAGTGACTACTCAGGCTCAAATAGACTTGAATTTGAATTCCAGCTCTGTCCTCTTACCAGAGCTCTGCACCTCCATTTCCTCCTTTGTACAGTGTGGGTAATAATGATACCTACTTCTCATTGTCGTTGTGTTGATTAAATTAAAGTAAAATATGAAAAATATCATTCCCATCACCTGGCATAGAGCAAATACTTTATAAGTGTAAGCTACTATTACTGGATGATTGTTGCTATCATTGCTAAGTCACCTGAAGTCTACTGCATGAGCTAGTGGTCAAAAGTGCATACTGTTGGATTAAAGTCTTAAACGTAAGATTTCAAGTCATAAAATTACTAGATGAAAACATATGGGAAAAAATTTCTTGACATTGGTGTCAGCAAAAATTTTTTGTACATGATCCCACAAGTACTGATGACAAAAGTAATGGTAGACAAATGGGACTGTGTCAAACTAAAAAGCGTTTGCACAGCAAAGGAAACCAACAAAATGAAAAGACAACCTACAGAATGGGAAAAATATTTGCAAATGACACATTTGATATAGAGTTAATATCCACAAAAATATAAAAAATTCAAGTAACACTATAGCAAAAAGATAAATAACCCAATTTTAAAATGGACAAATAACCTGAATGAATCATTTATCAAAAGAAGACATTCAATGGTCCACAGGTGTATAAAAGGTGCACAATATTACTAATGATTATCAAAATGTAAATTAATACCACAATGAGATATCATCTTCTGCTAATAACAATGACTCTTCAAAGAGAGAGAAAAACAGAATGGAGTGAGTTTGCAGATCATCTCCTCCTGCACACCTCTGAACACTCAGATTGAACTTCAAGAATTAGGAAGAATTTATTGGGAACCAGCAGTTAGCATAATGGCTATGTCGCTGGACTCCCACGTAGTCGACCGCGGTTCGTGTCCCGGACCCAGTGGCTTAAAACTCACGCCAGGCGCGTGTGCATGCGTGCCCAAGATCCCGAGAGGAGAATGGAGGAGAAGGGATTGTGGCATGACCATCCCCCCAGGGGGAGATTTCTTGCTTTATGTCTCTATGTCTCTCTCTGTCTGTCTGGCGAGCACATGCGCCCTATAGTGAAAACCTCTTCCAAAAGAAAAAGAATTAGGAAGAAACATATAATCCATCAGATGACCAGAAATCACCATAGAGGCATAAGAAATAAGAAAAACCATGAAAAATACCACTCCCCCAAGGGAAATTAATAACTCCTCTTCATCCACAGACAGTACGTTGAACATCACAAAAGGAAATACACACCATAAAAAGGAATAAAATGGAATTGACAGAGATGAAGGCTGTAAGACAAGAAATCAAAACCTCCCTTGAAAGTATTAAAAGCAGAGAGAAGAAGACATCCTCATGGCTCTTGAGAACTAGTGATTTCAGGGGGAAAAGAGAAATGAAGATTTTCTACTAATAATACAGCCTCCAGCCCACAAACTCAAGTAAAGATGCAAGGGGCAGGCCTTCAGAAGAAAACACTTCCATGCCTCCTGAGAACTAGTTATTTCAGGGAAAAAGGAGAAACAAAGATTTTCTACTGATAATTCAGCCTCTAGCCCACAAACTCGAGTGGTAGGAAGCCCCTCAGTCCTTCTCTCTGTCTCTGTCTCTACCTATCTCTGCCTCTCTCTCTGTCTTCCTTTTTTTTTGGTAATTTTGTCTTTTTAAAATTTTTTAAGGTATTTTTAAGTATTTTCTTGGCTTTCAGACCCTCCTTTACCTTTATCTTATTAATAATACCCTCTCCCCCTCCCACCCAGGAGAGGCAAGGGGCAGGCCTTCAGAAGAAGACACCATCATGGCTCCTGAGAACTATTTTTCTATTTTTTGCTTTCTTTTTAAAAAAATAAATTTTTTTCCTTCTTTTCTTTCTCTGTTTCTTGATTGTTGCTGTTTCTCTCTTTCTCTCTCTCTCTCTCTCTCTCTCTCTCTCTCTCTCTCTCTGTTTCCTTTTCTTTTTCTTTTATCTCATCTCTGCTTTTCAATCTCCATTCACTGTGTTTCTAGACAGGGCCAAGGGAACCATAACCAAACATCCAAATTCTATTAGGGTTAACATATTCCTCAATATCTACTGAATCTGCTGTGCAAAGGGATCATGAAATAGAGATTCCAGATTACCTCTTTCTGCACTTTCCTGAACACTCAGATTGAACTTCAAGTTTAGGAAAAAACATACCATACATCAGATGACTAGAAATCACCGCAGGGCCACAAGAAATATAGGAAAGCAATAAAATACCTCTCCTCCAAAGGAAAATAATAGCTCCTCTTCATCCACAGACAGTCCAAAGGAAATCATGGAAATGTCTGATAAAGAATTTAGAATATTGGGAACCAGCAGTTAGCGTAATGGCTATGTCGCTGGACTCCCATGTAGTCGACTGTGGTTCGCGTCCTGGACCCGGTGGCTTAAAACTCACGCCGGGTGTGTGTGTGTGCGTGCCCAAGATCCCGAGAGGAGAATGGAGGAGAAGGGATTGCGGTGTGACCATCTCCCCTGAGGGGTGATTTCTCGCTTTCTGTCTCTATGTCTCGCTCTGTCTGTCTGGCGAGTACTTGTGCCCTATAGCAAAAATCTCTCAAAAAAAGAAAAAAAGAATTTAGAATATTCATAATGGTGAAGCTAACAGAGATGGACGAGAAGAGAAACAATGAACTACAGAAAAGAAAGTAGAAAGGAGATAAAGAGTTACAGGAGGTGAGGAAATATTTGCAAGATCTAAATGAGAAATTACACACTTTAAAAAAGAATCAAATGGGGACCAGCAGTTAGCGTAATGGCTATGTCGCTGGACTCCCACATAGTTGACTGCGGTTCGCGTCCCGGACACAGTGGCTTAAAACTCACGCTGGGCGCGTGTGCGTGCCTGCCCAAGATCCTGAGAGGAGAATGGAGAAGAAGGGATTGAGGCGTAACCATGCCCCCGGGGGGGGTGATTTCTCGCTTTCTGTCTCTATGTCTCTCTCTGTCTGTCTGGCGAGTGCACGTGCCCTATAGCAAAAACCTCTCAAAAAAATAATAATAATCAAATGGACCTGTTAGAGATGAAGGCTGTAATACAGGAAGTCAAAATCTCCCTTGAAAGTATTAAAAACAGATTAGATCATACAGAAATAGAATCTCAGATATAGAAGAGAAAATTGCTGGCTTAGCAAAATCCATGACAAAGGCTGAAAAATTGCCCCCAAAAATGATAAAAATATACGAGAAATATTAGATACCAGCAAACATCTAAACATCTGGATAATTGGTATCCCAGAAGGTGAAGAGACTCATAAGGGCATTGGTAATCTATTCCATGAAATCCTGGAAGAAAACTTTTCAAATCTAGAGAGGCATTCAAAGATCTAGTCCCAAGAAATACAAAGGACCCCAAATAGAATTAACCCAAGAAGATCTTCTCCAAGACACATTATAGCCAGAATGACAAAAACCACAGAAAAAGACAAGATACTAAGATTGGCAAGAGAGAAACAGCAAGTTACCTACAAAGGATATTCCATCAGGCTAACAGCAGATCTCTCATCGGAAACAATGCAAGCGTGGAAAGAATGGGAAAATATATTCAAAGTGTTAAGGGAAAAGCAATTTGAACCAAGAATACTGTACCTGGCAAGATTATCCTCCATATGGGAAGAAAAGAATAGAACATGTTCAGATAAACAAAACCTGAAAGAATTTACCAGCACCAGACCAGATCTCCAAGAAGTTCTCAAGGGAGTGCTATATCAGGAAATTTAAATTCAGACACACAGAAATAAGAATTCAAAAACTAAGAAAATAGTCAACTTAATCATAGGGACAAGTCTGGAGTTGAATATTACACCCCTCAATTCAATCAGGAAGATGGAACCACAATAGAAGATAGATTAAGTACATGAGACTGAACTGGTGAAATAGCATTTTATGACTTTTGACTAAAATATTGCTGATTTTATTCTAGGCTTTGTTGTCCAGTTTTAAAGATTTTTGTCTTATCTTGAGCTGTCGATAGGTTCATGTACCTACTATTTGAACAGAATCCTAATCTGTTTTCTGGCTTTAAGTTTTAAGCAAAGTTCCTCAGCATTTCTTTTATTTATTAAAATAAAAACTGCTTTTCTTGAAATTACCAGCTGAACTTGCTATTGAAAGTAGTTAGATTATTTAATAAATTATTTGATCAATAAAACGGGGGGTAAGGAATGGAAGACAAGTGTAGACACCAGAGATAGTGTGAGAAGAGGGTGGGAAAAGGCAGAGGATCAGAAATAGGGGTTAAAAAAAAGGTATTAAAAGCAGGCTAGATCATATAGAAGATCAAATCTCAGATGAAGAAGACAATCACTGAACTAGAAAAATCCACCACGAAGACTGAAGGAGTCCCCCCCAAAAAAAGAGGAGAATAATATACGAGAAATACAGATACCTTTAAAAGTCCAAACATCAGGATAATCAGTACCCTGGATGGTGATGAGACCAATAATCTATTCCATGAAATCCTGCAAGAAAAGTTTGCAAACCTAGTATTATTCACAATACATAAAATTGACCTATGTGTCCATCGACAGATGAAAAAAAAATTTTTTTTAAAAGTGGTATATTGTCCAAAATGGAATACTATTCTGCCTTAAAGAGAGAGAGAGAGAATAAAAGCTTGGCCCAGCCTCAGTGGTACAGTCAATAGTGTACTGAACTGCTCAATTTAGCCATTCCGTAATAAATACATAAATCAAAATGTCACCAAAATATACAATTTTATTTTGTCAATTAAAATATTCAACTTATGTAAATAAAATCATATAGTTTAAAAAGGGAAGTGCTTATAGGCTCAAGAACGGCGTGGGTTCCCTCTGAATGAAATGGACCCCAAGAATACTAAATGAAGATGGCAGTGCTAGAGGGAATATTGAGCTTCCCTCCCCCTTTGTTCCTAAATAGCTACAGACTGGTCTTTAGTGAAAGGACAAAGTATGGTGGTCAATTAGCAGAACCATCATTCTTCAATGTGAGGGCTTTATTTTTTCTTTTATTTTTTCATTTATTTTTTTAAATTTATTTATCTATTTGCCTCTAGACCTTTCTGAAACAGATCTGCACTTTTTGAGGGAGCTGCTTGTGTATAAATTTTCCTGAGGAGAAAAACTCCCAAGTTGTGTTCCAGATTCATACATGTTCTTTTGATCAGAACTTAAATTCTTATATTATGAGGAATGTTCCTACTGCCAAAAGCATCCATTAATAAATAATGAGAGATTATAGTAAAGAACAACAGAATTCCAAATAAAAATCAAATTTTTCTGAAAAACCTAACTATTTCACATCTAAGAAGTTCTGTTAGCTCCTTGACATTAAGGATATGTGATTTAGAAAATATCAGTTAAGTTATCCAAGGTGACAGATTTCCTTAGACTGAATTAATAGATTCCCTTTATCCAGGTCTTTAAAATCCTGTCAAAGCAGATCCAGCCGTTCAAATCTCTGACCTGAGCATTGTATTGTTCATTTACAAGCAATGTTGAGTTATCAGATGCACAGAAGGTCCTCCATGGAGAAACTCTTCCCTTTCACTTACAGACCTTAAAAATAAAACCATACCCAGAGTAAAAATAAAATCAGAGGATTTCTACTAATAAAGCACCTTAGCATTGCCTATGGAGACCTATGAAAGTTACTATTTGTAAGCTATGTTGATGACACACTCTTGGCTCAAAATAACTATGATGGACCAGCAGGTGGTATGGAGGTTAAGGAGCTGAATCTCACCTAGCCGACTGTATGGTTCAAGTCCTGGACCCAGTGGCTTGAAGATTGCAAAGTGGCAATCTTCTATCCTGGAAGAGATGGTTTTTCACTTTTTCTCTATTTCTTTCTCTCTCTCTCTCTCACTCCTCTGTCTGTCTCTCTCTCTCTCTCTCTCTCTCTCTCTTTCTCTCTCTCTATGGATGGGAGCACATGCACCTTATTAAAAAAAAAAAAAAGAATCCACTGAGCCCAGAGTTTTCTGCCATTTTTTAAATTTAATGTTGAGGGGATTAGTACAAATTAGTGTGCCTTCCTTCAGAGGTCTCCAGGACACTTTGTGTGTATGTCCATCAGTAGCATCTCTAGCCCATCATTAGGCTGATCAATCCTTGTGGGGCAGCAAGGAGGATGAGGGAGCTCTGTACCGAGAACAAGGAAGGACAGAACATCTTAATGCACACACACACACACACACACACACACACACACACACACACACACACACTTTCACCCATCCCCAGAGCTGGTGAAATAAATATTTATAAAGAGTAGAATCAGTTTTATGGAGTGCAGGTTTTAATGAATATAAGGATGTGTTTACCCCCCAATTTATTCTCTGCCTTTGGGCAATAAAATTTGACTACATCTGAAGGAGATTTTCATAGTTCTATAAAGAAAGGCAGCCTATAGCATGAAATGCTTATAGCTTTTCAGTGTAAAATGAAAAATTTAAGCTGGCAGTGGTGAAAAAAAAGAAATGCCATGTCCTTTGCAAGAAACAAACTATTCTATCTATGCCTGGAGTCTTTGAGATTTGTAGTAGGAAATCCTCCTAATATTTGATTATTCCATTTCCATAGGGACTGGCACATGTCAAAAGCATGGTAAATGCCTTTTTTTTTTTTTCTGGGTTTCTTTCCAGCATTATTGTTAGTATTGCTGACATTGGTAGGTTGGGCACTGGTTTTGCCTAAAGCAACAAATCATCAAAAACTCACAGCCTTCAAGGATCTCCCTTAGTTATCAGGACATCTAGCCTGGATCTTATATTAGCATTGTTGCATTTTTATTTCTATCAGAGTTAGAAACTCTCCAGAGATCTGAAAAACTCCCCCTATCTTTGTGAGCAGAGAAGTTTTCAAGGCTCTAAATTTCCCAAATTGAAGACAAATGGTAATATTACTACCTCAGAACTCCAACCCAACCCTAGAGTTGATTTTTTCTTAACTAATAAGAGTATTTCATCCTACAGTGCCTTTTTTTTTTTTTGAGAGGTTCTCGCTATAGAGCGCATGCACTCGCCAGACAGAGAGAGACAGAGAGACAGAAAGCGAGAAATCACCCCCCAGGGGGGATGGTCATACCTCAATCCCTTCTCCTCCATTCTCCTCTCGGGATCTTGGGCACGCACGCATACGTGCCCGGCGTGAGTTTTAAGCCACCGGGTCCGGGACGCGAACCACGGTCAACTACGTGGGAGTCCAGCGACATAGCCATTACGCTAACTGCTGGTTCCCAGTGCCTTTGATCTTCCCTCCAGCTATGAGAAATTCTGCCATGCTGGAATAGAGACTTGAGCATGATGCATGGTGGACTTTCAGTAATATGCGACAGATATCGGAGGGAGAAGTATTGCTCTCAGCAATACTGTGGGCTCTTAGAGGTAAGAATTGAGGCTTAAGTGGTTCTCTTTGACCCAGCATATAGTTGAGGATTCTTGAATGCGTGTTGAATTTCAGCTAGTTCAACTGACAAGGCTTGTTCCAGCAAGGACAATCAAATGGTCCAAGACTCAGGGTCTGATGGGTATAGTTCATTCTGCACTTATTTACGCAAGACAAGGCTATTGGTGGAGTGTGGTGAGTGGAGGAAAAAGGACAAGGGAAGATGGAGTACTGAAAATGGAAGAATTCAGGAATTAGGGGAAATGTATATAAATAGGCAATGGTATCTCTAATGATCTGTCCATTCCTGGCAGGACTTCAGCTAGTAATTCAGAAGGGAGATTTCAGTGCTTCTTCACAACCACTCCCAAGGGGAAAGGAAGAAACTAAACTGAATGTAAGTTCCAACTACAGAGACAGAATTTATATCACAACCCAGTCATGAGAGAGACTATAATTCAAGGCACGATAACCAGGTGACTACAGGGCAGAGGCCGAGGCAAATGTTCAGTCTAACACAATCTAACACTGAGTCAGAAACTGGGAGCCACTCAAACTAGCAGAGCTCGTCCTTGTTATTTTAAACACCAAGTTTGGGACTGTGACAACTCCAGGGCCCCCTGGGATGATGGGTGCCAGGCTACTATTATATGCTATATCTTAATCAGGAATGGCAAGCAGTTATGCAGGCCTGAATCTGCACATAAGAGGAGCTGAACAAGGCCAAGACAAGTAGTGAAGAGCCTACAGACTCTGCCTGCCACGTTTCCACAGAGAATTCAGAAACATGGTAGTTCAGGCTCAATTGAACCAACACAGTGTAATCTGGCAGAATAACCACTAAAATATGATGTTGGCCGCATTTCTTTTCCTG
>NW_006204627.1:1054105-1059387 GCF_000334495.1 Tupaia belangeri chinensis | reverse complement strand
AAAATTGTACAACATCATTTTTATGCAGAAAATCCAAGTTCTTGGCTTTTTACATGGCTGGCACAAGGCTTGGGGAGGTTGGTTGTCTTGCTTTGGAGAATTTTGTCCAGTATCAGGTATGCTCTCTCAGTATAACCAAGCAACCACATGATTTTATCAAGACTGCAAAAGTAGGAGAGCTGGCTAAGTTTCATAAATAAATGCTTGGGAAAAGGTATACTGGGGACTTCTGGAAGTCAGTGAGGAGAGGATAAGGGAAAGAAACAATTCACAATGACAATGGCACAGAGAGCAAGAGGAAGAGACAGCAGCAGTCATCAAGATCTATGGTGTCCAGAGGTTAATAAAGAATGTTCCTCTTGAGACCAGCTGAAGCCTAAAAGTCAACACACAGAATATCATTCCTTCCCTCTTCTCACAATCATTCAATTCTTAGTTTTTAAAATTTATACTCTATACTCGCATCAGAGGTAAATCAGAAAGAGAGTTCCCCCTTCCAAGTTTTCCAAATAGGAAAGGTTGTAATACAAGGAATTGGTTGCAACCATCAGAAGGACTTGAGGAGCAAACATCATGGTAGTAGCTGCTCAAGTTCATGAAATCAAGAAGTGACCAGAGTAGAGGGACCAGCAGTGAGCGTAATGGCTATGTTGCTGGACTCCCACATAGACGACCGCGGTTCGCGTCCCGGACCCAGTGGCTTTAAAGTCACTCCAGGCGCGTGTGCGTGCGTGCCCAAGATCCCAAGAGGAGAATGGAGGAGAAGGGATTGCAGCATGGCCATCCCTCCTGGGGGGTGATTTCTCGCTTTCTGTCTCTCTGTCTCTGTCTGTCTGGTGAGCACACGTGCCCTATAAAAACCTCTCCAAAAAAAAAAAAAGAAGAATACCACAAGAAGTGACCAGAGTAGAGAAGTGACTTCTGACAATCACTACTGTCCATAGCTCAAAGTAGGTAACTCCCAGGCGACTGCTCAGAGGTGCTGCAATCTCTGCAATCTCAGAATTGCAAGGAAGTTGAGGATCAGCAGATGGCATAGTGGTTACATTGTTGGACTCTCACGTAGTCAATCGCAGTTATAGTCCCAAACCTGGTGGCTTAAAACACACTGGGTGCATGTGCATGTGTGCCCAAAAGCCTGAGAGGAGAATGGAAAAGAAGGGATTTCAGCATGGCCATCCCCCCTTGGGGGTGATTTCTCGCTTTCTGTTTCTCTGGCTCTCTTGTGAGCACACACACCCTATAGCAACAAAATCTCTCTTTTAAAAAAAGGGGGAAAAAAGATGCCCCACTCCTTTTCAAGTACAGCCTAGAAGATAATAAGAACAATAATGTATAGTCTTCCTCATAAATAAGTTTTTATGAGCACCTAGTATAAACGCTTTAATTCTCACATAATCCTATTATTAGGTATTGCTAATTTCCTTATTTTACTGATGATTGAGCTAAAGCACAGAGACCATATGCAATTTGTTCAAGGACACACCCCTAGCAATCTGGGATTGAAAATTAGACTTGCTGGCTCTAGAGCCATTGCGCTACATGTCTCAATAAACTGAGCTACTCTCACTGACTTCCACCCACCTTTGATAAACTCATAGTTTCTGAACATGTCTTTGCTCTTGTATGGCCTCTCCTCAAAAGACCCATATATGCTCCATAACAAAGATGTTAACTTTTCAGTGCAGTTTTACAGTATACAGCACAGTTATAAAGTAGAACAATGATTAAAGCTGATCCATACAGCTATAGAAGAGGACCATATTTCCTCCTATTTCATTCAAACTTCCTTTTCCATGTGGATAAAAACACAAGTCAGTCCACTTCAAAGGAAAAAACCCTGTTCGCTGGGCAAACAACAGGCTAGTCAAAGTCCTTCAGGGACTTTGAATACCAATCGTCTTTGAAGACCTGAAGCATACAAACTCTGTAAAACACATGCCAGTTTAGAGGGATGTCATTCTAGTGACTATGTTCTAGAAAAACATAATTAGATTATGCAGTGATCCATTACCTATAAAGTTTACTGAAAGGTATTCCATTTTTTCTAAATAACAGATTTTCTTTAACTCCTATTCTCAATTATGTACTCTAATTATAATATTACACCTATTGGGTTCAGTTGATGGTGAAGGCACTAGACTCCCATGGCCCACTGCAGTTCAAGTCCTGGACCTGATGGCTTGTTTGCTCACTTTCCCTCTCTCTCTCTCTTTCTCTCTCTGGTGAGTGCACGTACCTATAGCAAGTTGAATAATAATAATAATAATAATAATGAGTAAAATGAAAGAATTTTTAAACAAAATTATAATGTTTTGAGAAATATAACAAAGAAACACAATCTGCTGTGTTGTTTTTAATTAGTTCCCTCCATCTACCAGAGTGTGACAGAGAAAGCCAGCAAAACATCAGATCATGTGGCTGTAAGTAGCTCCAATTGTTGGCTAAAAATTAAGAGAAATACAGCAATCCTAGAGTAACAAGTAACTGAACAAGCTATTGATAAAGATACATTTATAATGCATTGAAGGCCAGAAATGAAAAAAATGGGCTGCTCAAAAAGTATGCCTTCTTATAAAGAAGGTGGTCAAACAGTAAGTGGTTATCAAGTATGATTGCATTCTCCAAACTATGCTAGGAGTTGGGGGTTAGAGAACATCATCTGCCTTCTGATGTTGAACAATTTTATACGCCCTTGAATCTAACTATCCAATAAACCTTTCTGGTATAATTAAAATTTTCTGTGTCTGTTCTGTTAAATATGATAGACAAGAGTCACATGTAGCAATTCAAATTTAAACTAATTAAAATTAAATAAAATAAAAAATTCAGGTCTTCAGTTGCACTAGCCACATTTTAAATGCTGAACAGCCAAATGTAGCTATTTAAATTTAAAATTAGACTAATCAAAATTAAACAAGACAAAAAATTTAGTTCCTTAGGCATACTAGTCATACTTCAAGTGCTTAGTAGCTACAAGTGGCTTATGGCTACTATGGTAGACAGCACACATATAGAACATTTCTCTCATCACAGAAAGTTCTATTGGAAGGTACTGCTCTAGAAAATGTCAGAATGAAAGCATATTGTCCTTATTTTGAAGAAATGTTAATTGTATGAGCTTTTAAAAACAAAATCTTACAACATTATGAAAAGAACATAACAGACAAGACTCTATTTGAGGAGTGAATCTTATCAGCTGAAGGCAAACTACATGTACTTAACAACATACCTATAACCAGATGGATACTTGATCCTAAATTGCTTTGAATTCTCATATGATTATAACACCATTAAACAAGGTCTTTAGGAATTGTGTTAGGCACAAAAATGTTTCCACTTGAGAAATTTTTTAAAAACAGAAGTTAAATCCATTAAATTCTTGATTTGGTCGTCAAAGACGATCAATGTGGACTCTCAGGCAAAAATGAAATTTAGGATAGCTGATATACTACTGAGGTTAATTATTTTGCTTCAGCAAAGCTCATATTGAGATTTATTTATTTTTTGCAGTGCATAACAAAGTCAAGTGTGGGCTTCTATCAGTGGGACCATTTAAGCTGATACATTAGAAGACCAGCAGTGACTTTCACCTAATTCTAGCTGTGGGCCTATTGATGCTCTCATTATGAACTAATATTCTCGGTGATTTGAAATTCATAATAAATATTTAAGTTATATTATTGTTTTTAAAATGAGAGCTTTTTCCCTGACCTTCATTCATAAAAGGGTCTCAACCCATTTGTGACCATATTTTCAAACAGTAGCACAACAATGGGCTCTCAATAGTCATGGGGATTTTATGGAGTGCAGAAAACATGGGACATTAATTACCTTGTTCATATGCCTGGATGAAGGATTTATGTACTTAGAATTGCCTTTCTTGGTACCATCTTCAATATTCTGGTCTTCAATAACTAAAATATGGAAAACACATAAAAATTTAATTTCTGAAAATTAGCTTCTTCTCACATGAAATACTTTAATAACAATGATAACAATCACATTAGCTGAAGAAGAAAATTCAAAGAACAAAGCTCTAAAGCTATGCATTACTCTAATCTACTCAGAATCTGTGAATTTAGTAGACTACATTCTACTTTCGGAGTGCTCTATCCTAAGTCTAATTGGAATATTTTAGGTGAGCATAACCCACCTCCAAGGCCACCTCCAGGAAGAAAATCTCTACCCTGGCAGTGGAGACTGGCCAAATGACTGCCACATGATAGTTCCAAATGGCTGTCTTTCCTTTCTACTTTCCTCATTTAAACTCCTTCCTAGTTTACTTTTTTCTCCCTCCTTTTTAACATGTTTATGACATAACCTAGAAACAGTTTTTCCTTTTTTAAGAACAGTCTCTCAATTCTTCTGTTTAATGATCCATAGTAATCCTCAGTAGAAGTCCTCAAATCCCAGTTCTAGTAATAATCTAACCATGATCAGTGTTGTTATTACAAAAGCATTCTATGTTTTTTTGCTTCATCATATTGATTAAAGCTATTTTATGAATACCTCACTCCACTATTTTATGAATACCTCACCTGCTTCCATCTCTGGGAAATAACTGCTATGAGTTGCTCCCAGCTTTGACTCCTCTTAGTCAAGATGACTGGATCAAAATGGGACATCTAAACCAAAATGAACCAGTCAAATTATTTCTTTCTAAAAATTTATAATTAGAATTAAGTTAGTATGACCTTGTTTTGTTTGTTTGTTTGTTTGTTTTGTTTTGTTTGAGAGGTTTTTGCTATAGAGTGCGTGCACTCGCCAGACAGACGGAGAAAGACCGAGAGATAGAAAGCAAGAAATCACCACCCAGGGGGGATGGCCATGCCGCAATCCCTTCTCCTCCATTCTCCTCTTGGGATCTTGGGCACGCACACACACGTGCCCGGTGTGAGTTTAAGCCACCGGGTCCAGGACTCGAACCGTGGTCCACTAGATGGGAGTCCAGCAACATAGCCATTACGCTAACTGCTGGCCCAGTATAACCTTGTTTTTAGATAAAGGAGTTGAAAACTTGGAAAGTGTGGGTTGACTACCTTTGCCAAGCATATGATAGAGGAGTAAACAAAACTGATTTGCAAGGTAGAAAATGAAGTTCTGGTAGTTTTTCAGTTTTAGCTACTATCTCTCTATTCCTGTTTATCACATGCCTAATGGACATAAGCAAATGTACTTTACAGAAGATTGAGAAATTCCTGACATGGTTATCTTCACCTTCTTCCACTTCTTATTTCTTTGTGTGTGTGTGTGTGTGTGTGTGTGTGTGTGTGTGTGTG
>NW_006204627.1:1018471-1041025 GCF_000334495.1 Tupaia belangeri chinensis | reverse complement strand
AAGGAAGGAAGGAAGGAAGGAAGGGAGGGAGGGAGGGAGGGAGGGAGGGAGGGAGAGAGGGAGGGAAGAAGGAAGGAAGGAAGGAAGAAGAAATTGCAAGAAGTTACCATCTCAACTGGAGTACGAAAGCAAGACATTCACAGGAATTCACCTGAAAGCTCTGCAAACTTCACCTTTTCCCCCTTTCTATTTGCCTATGATCACTGTCAGAGAATAATGATTTCTTCTCTGCCACCTTTCAAATTTCACAGGAGTTTACAGAATCTAACACAGAATCATCCTGGAAAGAAATTCTGGAAAATGTAATGATGTAGATGATGTAGAAGGAGGAAGAAAAGATGCTGGGTTAATAGCAGACAATCTGGCACATTCATTGAGAATAGGGGTGTGAGATTGTTCTATCCTTGGCATGTGATTGGTGCATTTAAAGTTTGTTACTGGGGGCTAGCATGTGGCATGGTGATTAAGGTGCTGGACTCCCACATGGCTAACTGTGGTTTGAGTCTGGATCCTGGAGGCTTTCTTTCTCATTTTCTCACCCCACACCGTTGAAGTGAGCACATGTACCCTATAGCAAAACTTAAAATAATAATTAATGAATTAATTGGAAAATAAAGTTCATTATTGATTTTATATCAAATATCTCTCTCTTCATGAGCTTACACTGAATGCTTGCAAAATGTTAAGAGACTATAGAGACCAGTAGATGGTGTAATGGTTACGTTGCTAGACCCACACGTAGTCGACCACAATTTGAGTCCAGGACCTAGACCCACATATAGTAGACCATAGTTTGAGTCCCGAACCTGGTAACTTAAAATTCATGCCGGGTGCATGTATGTGGGCATGCTCAAAAACCCAAGAGAAGAGTGGAAAAGGGAATTCGGTGTGACCATCCCCCACAAGGGGTGATTTCTTGCTTTCTGCCTCTCTCTCTCTCCCTCTGTTTCTCCAGTGAGCGCATATGCCCTATAGCAAAAAAAGTCTCATAAAAAAAGAGATTATTAGTTCATTTATTCATTCATTCCTTGAATATTTGCCAAGCTCTTTCTGTGTACCATAAGTTGTTCTGGTGCTAGAGATATACTGGTAAACAAGACAGACAAGATCCCAGCCCCCGAAGCTTACACTCTAATCAAAAGTGCAAGACAATAACAAAGTGAGCAAAACGAACAATTTCTTTTTTGTAAAGAATTATTTTGTTTAACTTTATTTATTTATTTATTTTAATTTGACCAGAGAGGACAAAAAGAGGGAGAGAGAGAAAGTGAGAAAGTAAGCCACCAGGTCCAGGACTCGAATCACAGCCATGTGGGAGTCCAACACACTTAACCACCACGCCACCTGCTGGCCCCGACAATTTCTATTTTTATCAGCTTTATTAAGATTTTACATCACAAAATTCACTCATCGTAAGTATGCAATTCAATGATTTAGTAAATTTACACAGTGGTACAACAATCACCATAAATCAACTTTAGAACCTTTTCATTGACACAATAAGATCCCTAATGCCTATTTACAGTCAATTCCAGCTCTAGGCCACTGCTAGTTTACTTTCTGTCTCTATAGATTTGCCTTTTCTAGACACTTTATAGAAATGGAGTCATGCTGGCAATTTCAATTTGAAATAAACATTACTATTTAAATTAATCAGAAAGATGTGATAAGGCTACTGGGGCAGAAGAGAACTCCCTTTTTGGAGTTATCGTAGGAAAAAACCTTCCTAAAAAAGACTAATATTTGAGCTTAGATATACCTTCTCAGATTGTTCTCATCAATATCAAATGCACTGAAATTGTGGCTAGGCGATAATGTGAGGGTTCATTCCCTCTCACCCAAAATCATCTATGACAATGGTCATGCCCAAGAAGGGCATGCTCTGGAGATCTGTGGGCTTTTGGAAGAACATAGTTTTGTGGCAAGAACTTAGAAGAGGTTGAGAGACCTGGAATAAAGGGCTAAGGCCACTTTCCCTCTAAAGAACAAAGTCCTGGTCCAGCTGCTGTAGCACAACAGTATCGCAAATGTCCTGCAAGGCTAGAAGCCATGACGGACCACAGGCTCAGATCCCCACGTCAGCCTTAAAACACACTGAGTGAATGTGCAGATGCCCAGGATCCTGAGGAGTTAGGTGCCTGGGGAAAGGGGGACCCCAGTGTGATGAAACCCTATTGAGAGTGCTTCATTCCCTCTGTCTCTCTCTCTCTCTTTCCCCCATTTTTTTTTCACTTGTGTGCACCTGTACACACTATCACAATTTTAAAAAATGATAATAATAATAGAGTCAATGGACTCCATTGACAAAGGAGCCCCAGTGTACTACTGGAATACTCAGACACAAGAAGAGATAGAACCAAGTGAGTGTAACTACTTCGGTCACTCGCTGTTCCAGAAGTTAAGGCAAGGGTACAGCAAACTTTCAGCCTTCTGAGCACTACCAAGGAGGAAAGGGTTAAAACTTTGGGATCAGAGCACTTTTCACATCCCAGTTTCTTCACCATCTTACTATATGATCTAAGTTGCCATTTTCTCATCTGCAAAATAGGAATAAAAAATCTTAGCTGTGGGCTTGGGGGGCAGATACTGGTATAGCAATAAAATGCAACACTCAGAGAGGCATTCCCACATGGTGAAGGTTCCCAGTTCAAGTTGAGAGACCTCCATCAATACACCAGACACATGCTTGCCCATGGTCCAGGAATGGCTGAAGACTGGGGGTGGATTGCAGAGTCAAAATCCTATAAGGCATGCTCTCTGTCTCTCTCTTCTCTTTCTCTTTCTTTTTCTGTGTGTGTTTCTCTCAATTGTTTTTCTCATGGAAAAATTAAATCAAATAATAATAATAATAAAATAAACAAAGAAAGGAAAAGGTGTGGTCCTTGAAAAGCTAAAAATAGTGGGAGATGGGTAAAAACTGGGTGTTCCATGATCTGGAGAATCTGGGACATACTTACCATCTCTCTAAATACCTTTTAGAACTTTTCCTGAAAACATAGAGATAAAAACTCTAAAAGGATGATCCCTAGCTAGTAAAGCCCATTAACAGGATGAAAATAGCATCCACTGTGCCTGCATGGGTCATAGCTTACACAGAGTCTCCTTTCAGAATTCTTTCTGCTCTGTAAACAATTCAAATAAAATACAAGGAAGTATCCTTCACTTTGCCCTGGGGCTTTCAGAAGGTGATATTAATTAGTACTGACTAAAGAAGAGCCAGCAACCAACTATTTTTTTTTTTTTGCTATTTTCCAAGATAGTCATTTTGACTTCTTCTCAAAATTTGGAAAAAAAAAAAAAAAAAGACTTTTAAAGAGAGCTGCCATGTAAACTTTATCCAACTGAGCCCAGCCCTAAATGAAGACAGCACTGGCCTTCCCAAGAGAGGAGATAATTGTAAGATGTTCATGACCAAAACAGCATGTGATCAATGTTCAAGAGCAAAGACTCAGCAATATCAGAACAGGGCTGAACACTTGGCTCTGAAACTGACACAAATGCTGATCTCTGCCTTCATTTCCTTCTCTATAAAATGGGACAAATACCGGTTCCTACACCATATGGTTGTTATGAGAATTAAGAGAGATGATTCATGCAAAGCACTTTCTAGAGTACCTGTCACATTCTAAGAGCAATGAAAATTGCTTATTCATTTTTGTATTCATATATGCAGACATAATTGGTTGCCATGCACTGTGAGAGGAGCTGAGGCCTGGGCATATCTGGTATGATGGAGTGAAAGTGGTTTAAGAGGAGTAACACCTGAGTTTCAGTCCTGGCTCTGCCCTTCACTAGCTGTTCAAACGTAGTCAGGTCTCCTAACCTCTTTGAGCCTCAGTTTTCTCACCTAGAAAATGGGACAAATAGTACATATACCCAGTATTGTTATGAAGAACTAAGTAACAATGTCTCTTGAAGGATATAAAGTAAGATATTATTACGGTTTTGTGGATTTCTTGGGCATTTTGCTTCTCTTCTTGTCATTTGTTGTGCTCTTTTCCAGCCTATTTTCTTTTCCTAGTGGTACCAACCAGGAGTGAGTGAAGAGAAGGAGGACAAATTGTCACATACTTCTGTTCATTTCCTCAGATATTGTTATTTCTATAATGTTTTTGAGGACAGAAAAAAACTGAATATGTATCTGATCCACAGCACAGATTCCAGAGAGGTGCTACATTTCCATTTTCCAGGGTAAATTTAGTTTAGCATGAAAAGATCAAGTTTAGAATCAGATCTGTGTTTCAAGTTTTACAAAATCCTTATCCCACTCCCTTTATATCTATGTGCCCATCAGTAAATTATTTAATTTCTTTGATCTTCAATTTCTTCATCTATAAAATAGTCATAAATATATCTAATATGTAGAATTGTAATGTTTAAATATAAAATAGGTAAAATATAGTGTCTAGACATCGTGAGTGTTCAGTGAATGGTAGTTATTCTAAATAACTGAAATATCTGCTCCAACTCTTGTGTGTCCTAACTATGGTAATGTCTTTTCAGCACTACCAAGATCTTTTTATGAGATACAGTAAAGTCCTAGTCAGCAGGCTCAAGTGCAACTTCTTCATCAACCCTCTCCTTGACTGCAGACTCATACTTCACCTTAGAATTCATCAAATCACTAGCTCACACAAAGTTCTTTGGGTGGCATGTCCCAAACTTCTTTTTTTAAAAACTAGAAATCTTATCCTTCACAGAGGCATGCGTCTTTGGGGTTACCCACTCCCCAGAATCAGCGTTCTATAGGTAGAAGTATGTCGAGTATACTCTGTGAGGCCCTGGGGATAGGCAATGATGCAATGTGCTGTCTCTGTCCCTTGAAGGAAGCAGTGCTCTACACAGTGGCAGCTGTGGGAGCACAGCCCTGGTGCACAAAACCCCCAGCAATACTGAGAAGTAACACTGCTGCTAGATAGCCAGAGAAGAGGACTACTAAGCCGGGCCTTGGAGGAGGGTAAGAGTCTGATAGGTAGCTAAGGAAGGGAAAGGATTCTGGGCAAAAGGAGGCATATGTGCAAATGCAAGGAGACTTGGGAATGGAGTGGGATGTGGTTTGGTTGAAGTATGGTGGGAAAGTGGTAGATTAGAGGAACAGTATCATTAAAGATGACAAAGATCTACCTAAACCATAGGAGAGGAGCTGAGAGTAGAGAGAAGAAAAGGATACAAAAGCATTTCAACACAGCATTATCAGTTCTTAGTAACTGAAAGACACTGGCAAAGAGATGAGGCAAAGTATCTGAGATAACTCAGGGGGATGACCTGGATGACTACATGAGTTGGAACTCCATCAGCAGAGGGTGGAGTTCCAGCAGAAAGAATGGGCGGGGGTATGCATTTTGAGCTTTATCTGATGTGTTAAATTTGAGGTGCATGTGGAGACATTCCAGGTCAGGTGAGTCCTCAGACAAAGGTGTGTCCAACGTATTATTGTATTGGAGCTCTGTGGATTGTGCTTGCTGAAGTGTACATCCTTCTCCCTAGTAAGTAGTCATGACCACTGCCTGGACTGGACATAAGCCTTGAGCAATCACCTTCATTAATGGAGCTGCTGAAGTCACGGAGTAGAAAAGACATCTCTTTGCAACCCATAGCTCCCAGCAGAGGGAGGAGCTGGTGGTAGGTGCTTGATGAATTTAGCTACTGGGTTGATTCTACTGACACGGCACCCCCTCTGTGCTTCGTCTTTTCTACAGTGTGAGCATCTTTCTTCCTTTCATCTCCTGATTCTCCTTTGCAGCTCCTGGTGAATGCTTGATAAATCCTGGCTTAGCAAATAGGCTAAACCCTCCACTTAGAAAACAAGCCCTAGCTTTTATCTTCCTCTGTGGGTCTGGGCTTGCTAGAATCAAAGTAACATTAGCACGATTTGTTTGGATTAGCATGAAGACTTCTAATCCGCTCCTTTGCAATATTCCATATTTTAATAACTTTAATAATTACTGCTTCCTTTTTCTAATTAAGAGCTTAGAGACAGAGACCTTGGAGAGGGACCAAAACAGTGGCGTTTGGTATGGTGGTGGATGGGAAGAAACGTTTACATAGCCGAATCAATATTCAGAGCTGGCTACAAAGCACTTGGATTTCAATTCCAGGAGCATTTATTGTACCCACGCTGTGCACAAGGCCCTGAATGCTGAACATTACGGATGTGCAGGAGATTCCTCCATCCTGTTTGGGGTCCAATTAGGATGCCCAAGTTTGCATTCTGACAATAGCTTAACATTCATAACAATATCCTCCTGGTAATAAGGCTAGCAGTCTCTCAAAGTTAGGGGGAAATTCAAACCACCTTGACTCCACCACACTTCCCTGTCTCCAAGGAGGGACAGTGGTGGCTGTGCAGGGAATTTCTTTCAAATCGCAAAAGCTGGGTCAAGTCCTCAGCTCCAGGAGCAGCATTGCAGATTAGGGTACACCCTCTCAACTGGAAGCCAACTTAAAGGGCCTAGCCAAAGCCTAGGACCTTCTGTTTAACCTGTTTCCATTGTCCTGTACTGTATGAGTATGGATATGGGAAAACACTACTCTCTGGGTATGGGAGAGTCCAGGAATTCCCAGGGATCAAGTGCTGTCTATGCTGGCAAAGCTGCCAGACTAGAGTTTAGATGCCAAGGGGGAATCTTCTGCTCCTACTTCAGCTCAGCCCAAACAGAACCATATGCCATGTTTTTCTTTTGTTGGCCCAGCTCAGGAATGAACTGCTCTGGGATAAGTGCTATGGTCCTCCAGCTCTAAAACTCAGAGTCACCAACCTCTTCCTTTCTAGGGCCTGTTTGCAGAGCGAATCTCTTTTTCTTTTCTTTCCTTTTCTTCTTTTTGGAGGAGAATTTTTGCTATAGAGCGCATGCACTCCCCAGAGAGACAGAAAGTGAGAAATCATCGCCCTCCCCTGAGGGAGGATGGCCACACTACAATCTCTTCTCCTCCATTCTCCTCTCAGGATATTGGGCACACATGCACATGCTCCCAGTATGAGTTTTAAGTTGCCAGGTCTGACACTTGAACCGTGGTCCACTACATGGGAGTCCAGTGACATAACCATTATGCCATCTGCTGGTCCAAAGCCAAGTTCTTATTTTGAACTCTCACACAAAAGATTATTCCCTCGCTCATGTTACACCTATTCTTTAAAAATAAATAAGTAAATAAACGACTATCTTTAGTGTCTTTAGTAATTGATTACAGGGGCTTTACTTTCATTTTTGGTTTTGATAGAGGGTGCGTGAACTTGCCAGAGAGAAGGGAAGAGGAGAAAGTACCACCCATGGGAATGATCACTCACAATACTCTCTCCTCCATCTTTCCCTTTTTTGGGGACTTTGGGTACACACGCACACATACCTGCTAGATCTCTCAAGGACCAGGTCTGGTACTGGAACTGTGTGGTTGGCCATGTGGTATCTGGCTGCCTTAACCGCCAGGGGTTGGTGCCAGGGACTAAACTTTTCTAAGGGAGATCCTCCAGAGGGTTCCACTTATGCTTTTCTAAGAAATGTCAACCTCTGGGAGTAGGAAGTAACATTCTGGATCTCTCACACTGAAGAACAGAGAAAATGCACAAATTTAATCTAAAGTGGGCCAACCTTCTGGCAGGGACTCCAAACCCCAGGGATAAGTTTGATGGCACTTCTGCCTTAGAGAATTCAAATGTGGGCAATAGCACTCTTTTAAGGCAAGAAAAACAAAGTGCTAAATACAAGTTCAGACAAACCCTCATTTACTTCTAACTTAGTGAGTTGGAATGAGATTCACAGAGGAAGTATTCAATCTGGGACTTTGAAGATAAGAAAAATTGAATAGATAGATATTAGGGAAACGGCATTCTGGGATGGGGGAACAGAATGAGCCAGCCAGGGGAGCTGGAAGAAGAAAGTTTTATTTAAGTAATGATGAGGAGCTTGGTATTGATAAAGAACAGGGCTCATGCAGAACTGTATAAGTCATAAGGCTGAAAATGTGTAATGACACCCACAAGCCTTTAGTGCTACCATAAGAAGTTGGGTTTTCATTCTGTAGGGGATGGAAAAACCACTTCAACAGTTTTCTGAAAAGAGGAGTGATCCTGGGGCTGGCAAGTGGCGTGGTGGTTAAAGGCTCTAGACTCCCACATGGCCGACTGTGGTTCAAGTCCAGGACCTGGCGGCTTGCTTTCTCACTTTCCCTCTCTTTCTCTCTTTCTCTCTCTCTTGCTCTGTCCCTCTCTGGTCAAATTAAAATAAGTTAATAAATAAAGTTAAATAAAATTATTCCTTAAAAAAAAAAAAAAGAAAGAAAGAGGAGTGATCCAATCCTTCCTCAGATGAGTGAGCTCTAGAAGGAACACTGCTGGTCTATATGAAGGGAGGTGAAATTAACAAAAGTTTCCACCAGCTTGGGAGCTATTGCCACCAGCCCAGAAATGAGAGACAACCATATTAAGGGAAGTAGGGAAAAAAGAGAAAGGTGATACAGAGAAAGTCAATGGGTTGCTCCACTGATAGCTGAGGCATCATTGTCTGGGTGCGTGCTTCATGCCCCTTGCTAGAGTTCGAGTTCCTTGAAAACAGAAACCAGGTCTTATTCATCTTTGTGCCTTTGTGCTTTACAAAACACCAGGCATACAAGTGGCTCTCCTTATAGCAGAAATCTTAACAGGTTTTAATATGTCCTCCAAAAACACATGTGTTGAAATTTGGTGATCTATTGTAATGGTGTTAAGAGGGTAGGAACTTAATCTGACCATGAGATTAAGAGATAGAACCTTATTATTATTATTATTAATTTTTAAATTTACATTTAATCACTATATATCCTAACAGTGTACAAAACTGCTTTTCTAGCACAAATACGGTACATATCAGTCAAGCAAAGACATTACCATATACATTATCATCAGCAGATAACTTTTCATTTTCTGTCAACTAAATGTATTTTTCTCCTCCTTCACTACTCACCTCCATAGGTACCCCTTTCCTTACTATTAAAAAAAAAAAAATTGGAGGTAAAGCCTTTGGAGATGATTAAATTTAGAAAAAGTTATCAGAGTCAGGACCCAGTGAATGAATCTTGGCGGTTTTATAAGGAGAGCGAATGAGACCAGAGCAGAAAGTAACATAGGCCCAGACACACACTCTCATTTCTTCCTCACCATGTGAAGTCCTGTACTGCTCGGAACTCTACAGAGGCCCTGCCAATAAGAAGACCCTCACTGGATGTAGCCCCTTGACTTTGGACCTCCAAAACCAGGAGCTAAATAAACCTTATCCCTTATAAAGTATACAAATTCTGGTATTTCTTTCTTTGTGTGTTTACTGGAGAGAGAAAGCAAGGGAAGGAAAGTGAGAATGCATCACCTTAAGGGGTGGCCATGTTGCAATCCACCTCTCTTCCATTCTCTTCTAAAGATTTTGGGCACACATGCACGCATATCCAGTGTGTTTTTCAACCCACTGGGTTTGAGACTTGAACCATGCAGTCAGTCACATGGGATCCAGTCACCTTAATCACCATGCCACCAACTGACCCCAAGTTCTAATTTAGCCACCCAAAGACTAAAACAATGTCTTTAGTTGGCTTCAAAATGGTCTGCAAATCTTCCCAAAATTATACACATAATTTTGTGTATCAGGGGAAGTTGTGCACCTTTCTGTTGGAGAGCGTCTGTAACTTTCATCAGGTCCTCAGAGGACTCTGTAACACCCTAAAATGGTTAAGGAAACAATTTGTTGTCTTCATAAATGTTTCAGACTCTTATTTTCTGTTTTTATTCTTTCTCTAAGTACCAACTTCTTATAAAAACAATTTTTTTTAAAAGCCAGGGTCAACAACATTAAACAGATGCTTTGAGTGTTACTGCATTTTATTTGTAATAAAAACACAACATATAAATTCCGCTGTGCTTTTTTAAGTTATGCTGAAACAATGAAAGACATTTTCCCTGCCCAAATCGTTCTCTGGTAACACATCCTAGTTCAGAAAGCACTCTCTAATAGCTGATGTGTCTATGAGAATGTCGATCAATTTTAATTTGGACTTTTACTTCTGCAGTAAGTGCCTTTGAAGATGCACCTTCCTGAGAGTGCCAACTTGCAACTTTCAATTATGGCCAGATAATTGGGACGGAGATTTGCCTGCTGCTCATTCCATTTCTGAGGATAGAGAGAGGGAAAAACAGATGTGGCATTTCTGGACAACTGACACCTTCACCATACATTGAGAGAGATCACTGTCCAAATCTAATCTAAAGATGACTTTGTGTCCCTTCCACCTGCTGGAGTAGTCTGGGGATGTGGCTTGAAGATTTTCTGTGAAATTCCAACATACAGGGTCTACATGACAAGAGTATTTAAAAGTGAAACTGTCCTAGAAAATTTAGAACATATGAAGAAACCTCAATAAGCTTGTGGAAAGGGGGCTGTATGGCAATACGACAGTAAAGAATGATGCTCTGCCAGACTGACCCACAAGGGAAAGCTGTCATTTTACATCCCAAGACTACCCTGCATATGCCCAACAAGTGTGTCCTCATGGTCGGGATTAGCTCAAGCTGGGAGTGGGTCATGGCATCAAAACTTTATTTGGGTTGCTGTTTCTCTCTCTCTTCCACCCACCACCCCCTATCTCTCTTGCTCAGGAAAATAATAAATAATTTTTTTTTAAGTTTTTGCCATAGGGTGTGTGCATTTGCAGGAGACAGAGAGAGAGAGAGAGAGAAAGTGAAAAATCATTCCCCGGAGAGAATGGATACACTGCAATCTCTTCTCCATTTTCTTCTGGGATTTTGGGCACACACACACACACACACACACACACACACACACACACACATGCCCAGCATGATTTTCAGGCCACCAAGTCCGAGACTCAAATTGTGATTGGTCATGGGGGAATCCAGCACCTTCTCCACCACGCTACCTTCTGGTCCCATAAATAAATAATCTTTTCAAATGTTTGTGGGCCAACAGGTGACACTGAGATTAAGGCATCTAGATCCCACATGGCCAAATGAGCAGTTCAAGCCCCGGAAGGGAGGGTGTAGGAATTCAGAGAAAAGAGCTGCCACACTGCAGCAAGGAGTTCATGGAAGAAGATACATAAAAGAAGGGGAAAGGCAAGGAATTAGCATTCTGTGCACCTCACACTCTCACATTTAACTTAATTCCTTTTCCCTAATGTTTAGAGAGTACCTACTACATGCCAGATACAAGACCAGGTCATTTCACATAGTGTATCTGTTAATCCTCACCACTATGCATGAGGTAGGGATGATTAATCCCATTTCATGAATGAGGACTGAAGCTCAGAAAAAGTAAATAACTTTCCTAGGACATATAGCTAGTAAGTGGTTGAGCCAGAACTAAAACCTAGATCTGCCTGACTCTAAGGATAACATTCTTCAGACTGCATAGCATCTCAAAAAAGCTACTACAACAGGCCAGCCCAGTAGCACAATGGTTAAGCACTGTGCAGAGGAAACCAATCCCAATGGCAAAGGGTTTGAATCCCTTTAAAGAATATTCTAGCTCTTGAGTGTTTAAAAAATACTCTAGTTACTGTGCCCAGGATCCTGACAGGATAGAGAATTGGAAGAAAAAGATTGCAGTGTGACCAGGCCACCTTGGGAGGTTCTCTCTCTCTCTCTCTCTCTTTCTCTCTCTCTCTCTCTCTTTGTCCCTCTGTCCCTCTCTCTTATGTATGTGCCCTCTGGCATCAAGAAAAAAAGAGAGAGAGAGAGAAAACCAAAAGCCTGCTAAGACAATGTGGATGTACTTCTAAAACATTATTCTAAGAGAAAGAAGCCAAGTACAAAAGAGCCCATAGTGCAACATTCTATTGATACAAAATGTCCAGAATAGGTAAATCCATAGACAGAAAGCAGACTAGTGGTTGCCAGGAGAGGAGGGAATGAGGAGTGACTGTCTAATCCGCACAGGATTTCTTTGTGGGTTGATGAAAATGTCTTTAAACTCTTAGACAGAGATGATGGTTGTGCAACTGGTCAATGTTCTGAATGTCACTGAATTGTACACTTGAAATGACTAATAGTTAACTGCATGTTATGTGAATTTTATCTCAACTTTTAAAAATGACAATTAAGGAAGGGAATAAGGGGAGAAAACAAATCCAAGGAAAGATCCTCAGCATATTTGGGGGGAAATGAGGATAAGGAGCTCCATAGAACAAGAAGTATAATAGGCCAACATTCTCTTCTTGACTCAGTGAAGGATTTGGCACAGGCCCAGGCAAGGGGCTGCTACCCATGCAGTAGTGAGCCTGGCCACCACTGTTGCCAAGTTCAATGGGAAAGGTCTGCCTTCATTCCGGAAGTGAACACTACTCTTGGAAGTCCATTTACTACTGACTTTGGTTTCAGATTTGGAGTCTCACACAGCAAGGGTGTCGTAAGAAAGAGGCAGCAGTGTGAGTGAACTCTCCTGTTCCCTCTCCTTCCTCAGACTACAGGGCATGTTCCTTGGGGGTTGTAACTTTGTTTTCTGCAGAGACAGCACAGGCTCTGCTGCTGGAGGGTGTCCATGAAGGACATGTAGGATGCAAGAATCAAATTTTTTGGCTACCCACTCATTTCTACTTTTTCACTGCCACAAATAACACTGTGGTGGCCATCCCTTACATTTTGAAAATCTTGCAAAATTACTCTCTAAAAAGATTTAACAATTTACACTTTCTCATGACAAACGCAGTAGAAATCTTTCCATTCCTTCTGGAAAGCCAGCAATAGTCTCCTCTTCAAGAGGTCCAGGAGGCAGTTAGTTGCCAGTGTAAGTTGCAGATCTGTCTGTACTGATTGCAACTGGCTGTTCTAATAGGGCTTGAGTGTGGTTTCCAGGTCTTGGAACACACAGTCTGAAGTCTGGTCTTTGGCATGCTCACATCTTAGTTGACTCAGTCCCTCTCAGCTGCCATGTGAGACAACCTTTCCTCAGTGCACAACAGGCAAGCTTCATTCACATAGTGATTAGAATATACTCACAGAGAATCAGGCCTTCACTTACATGGGCTCAGGCTTCACTACATAGCAATCAGGCTTCACTCACATGGTAGTCAAGCTTCATTCACATAGATAGGATCAGGCTTCATACATATGGTGATCAGGCTTGATTCACATGGGATATGTAGTGCTTCCACTTCTGCTGCATCCATACCTGCTTCCAGAGATCCCATGTAAGCACAGAGCTATCCCTGACTCCCACAGAACAATCTTTCTGGCAGAATTCTATCCTGGTCTCTGGCTACCATCTGTTGTTTGGGCTTTGCCCTCTTCTCCTTGCTCTCTCCAGCCCTTCTTCCCAGCTCTGCATCCTTAAGCTCAGCAGCAACCTTGGTCCCAGTATCAGCACTGATTGGCAACGGTGAGAGTCTCACTTCTACCTTCTTTGTAGGACTGAGTCAGAATCCCCTCATCCCCAGCCCAGCTGCAGTGGTGTAGCAATAGCCATGCTCTGAGATGCTGGATCCACTTGGAAGATGGAAATTTGGTTCCCAGGTTGACCTGAAACATGCCCATGATGCTAGCTGGTTGGGAAAGGCTGAGGTAATGACTGCAGTATAAGACCCTTTTGAGGGTGCTTCTTTCTCTCTCTCTTTCTCTCCTTCTCTCTCTCTCTCTCTCTCTCTCTCTCTTTCTCTCTCTCTGTCTCTCTGTCTCTCTCTCTCTCTCTCTCTCTTTCTCTCTCTCTCTCTCTCTCTCTCTCTCTTTCTCTCTCTCTCCTGGAAGAGAGAAAGCAAGCAAGCAAACATGCAACTTAAAAAAAAAAAATCACCTCATCCTCAGAATTGGGCATTCGGACAGTGGACTACTGCTCCTGCTCTCATAGTTGCCCAGGTATCCCTCCACCAGCCTCTGCTCCCCTGCTCTTGCAGTACCAGGAACTGTGAAGCCCCATGGCTGGCCTCATCTCCTGTGTCATTCATTCATTCACTCACTCCTCAGATATTTACCTGCCATTATATGCCATGCACATTTTCTGCCAAATTGCAAACTTCCAAAACTAACTTACATACATACACCATCAAGCCCTGTATTTCTATTTTAATATAGGTGGCAAATTATTGAAATTTTATGAATTTATTACTGAACTCTGGATATAAGTCAATCTTTTCTCCAGAAACAATGTACTCCCAGCCAGTTACAAATACAGAACTCCATCCCATCCCACTGACATTGTGTGCTAGCAGTTAACATTTATTAAGTATTTCCAAGTCTAGACTAAGAAGCATACATGTGTTCAATAAACCAGGTAATAACCCAGTTATTACCCTCACAACCCTATGAAGCAAGTACTATTGTTATCCCCATTTCATGGTTGCCTAAATTCACCTAGACTGTAATTAATGGAGACAAGATCCAAATCCAGGCACCTTACACCTAAGCCTGCACTGTTAACCATGAGGACACTCAGTCTCTCCATAGCAGTTTTCTACATCATTTCCTTAGGTAGAAGCCAAAAAAATAATCAGTGTTAGAGTCTGGGAAGCCTGAAAGATGAAGGGTCTAGAACCTATATGGGACCAACACCTTTGGGATATGATCAATGGGCCACCTTAGCAGGCTCAGTGCTCTCCAGGCAGTGGGAACCATGTGTCCAGTGATGTGATGTGGGAGCTATTCAGAGGCCAGTGCTGAGGGCACAGGGCTCTCCATTCCATCCTGCTGCTAAGAGTCCTGCTGATGAGAGGTGGTCATTCATACTTACTCTTCTGTCAACTCAGTCACCTCTAAGCCTCTCTACATGGTGGTTAAGAGCTCATTGTGAGAATTAAGGGCAAGTATTCTGGGGTCAGTGTGTCTAGATTTATCCAAATCCTGGCTATACCACCTCATAGAGGTGACTTAGGATAAATTACTAACACATCTGTGCCTTAATTTTCTCATGTTTAATATATATATATGAAAAAAGTGTGTTCCTACGAGAGTTGTTGTGAGGGTTTATATCATAGAGTTTATGGGACCAGCAGTTAGCATAATGGTTATGTTGCTGAACTCACATGTAGTCTACCGCGGTTGAAGTACCGGACCCAGTGGCTTAAACTCATGCCAGACGCGTGTGCGTGCGTGCCCAAGATCCTGAGAGGAGAATTGAAGAGAAGGGATTGCAGTGTGGCCCTCCTCCCTGGGGGGTGATTTCTCCCTTTCTGTCTCTCTGTCTCTCTCTGTCTTTCTGGCAAGCGCACATGCCCTATAGCAAAAACCTCTCCAAAAATAAATAAATAAATAAATAAATAGAGTTTATATAAATTACTTAAAGTATCAGTAAATGCTACAATAACAATAGCATGGTCAACTGTTCAAATCCCCAATTCTAGAAGAGAAGGTGATTCTTTATTTTTTTTTTAAGTTTCTTTATTCCTTTCTTTTTGTTTTAAATTTCCAGGGGGGTGGGGGGGCACCAGCTCTTGCCAGAAAGAGAGAGAGGGAGGAAGAAACCACATGTTATCAAAGATCAACTGAGGCAAAGAACAGAGTCACCACAAAGAGATTTGCTCTGGGGTCAGATGGTGGCACAACAATAAAAGGCCATACCCTGGGAGGCTCTGAGTACACTGGGCACGTGCATGTCCATGATCCGGGCCTGGCTGAAGCAGAGGTTGGATCTCAACATCAAAACCCTATTGAGGATGCTCTCACACTCTCTCTTTGGTTAAAAAAAAAATTTTTTTTTGCCTTAGGTGTTAGATAAACTACAATCAGAATAGGAGAAGATGGTTTTAGAATGATAATTGGAATACAAATAACTATATTAGTTTTCTAGGGCTGCTTTAAAAAACTAGGTGGCTTGAACAATGGAAACATATTGCCTCACAGTTCTGGAGACTGGAAGACTAAAAGCCCAAAATCTAGGTTCAGTGGGTTGGTTCCCACTGAGGGCTATGAGGTAAGACTGTTCCAGGCCTCTCTTCTTAGCACAGATGGACATCTTTTCTCTAGTCTCCTCACACTGTCTTTCCTCTGTGATAGTGTCTGTGTCCTAATTTCATTATTTTTGTTCTTTTTGGTATAGGGCTCGTGAGCCTGCTGTGGGGAGGGGAGAGAAAGAGAAAGCACCCCTAGGGGGGATTACCAAACTGCAATCTCTTCTCCTCCATTCTCCTCTCCAGATTATGGGTTCACATACACACAAGCCCTGTGTGTTTTTCAAGTCACCAGGTCCAGGACTCACACTATGCAGTGGGTCATGTGGCATTCAGCGGCCCTAACCCAATGCCACCTGGCTAGCCCCAAATTTCTCGTCTTTATAAGGACACCAGTTACACTGGATGAAATCCTCCCCTAATGACATCATGCTAACTTGATTACCCCCAATAAAGACCTTATCACCAAATAATGTCACCTTCTGAGGTACTGGGGTTAAGACTCCAACATACAAATTATAAGGTGACACAAGTCAACACCTAACAATGAAAATGGTTGCCATTTATTGAGTAACTGCCAAGTGCCAAAAAATCATAAATTCTGACTCTTCTAACAACCACAGGAAATCTTTGATTATCTGCTAAGAAAATGGAACTTCATTCAGAGAGTATAAGCAATTTGCTCAAGATTATTAAATAGTAACAAGTGGAGTCAGAATTTGGATAAGGGTTATCTGACTCTAAGACCATGTTTTTTGCTTTTTTGTTTGTTTTTGTTTTTGTTTTTGTTTTTGTTTTCTAATTGCCAGCATCCACTTGCCAGAGAGAGAAGGAGAAATCACCTCCTGATGGGGTATGGTCATGACACAGTCCCTTCTCTATTTCTCCATCCTCATGAGATTTGGAGCAAGCAAACATATTTGCCCAATTTACTTTTCAAGCCCAGGGTCAAAACTTGAACCACAGTTGGCTACGTGGGATCTGGCTCCTTCACCCACTAGGTTAAACAGCAGCCTTTTTATTTTTACTTTTCCAAGACTATGCTTTTAAACGCCATTTGGCAGTGCCCAACCAGCCCATGGGATTATTCCTATAAAAGTGTCCACCTTTACGTACTCACCTCTGGAGCACCTCTATATAGGTAGGGAGTTTAGTACTTTCATGTACAGATCCATAGGGGTTCCACAAGATCATAGCCTATCAAAGCAGGAAGAAACCTGTCATCCTGGTCACCCCCTGCCTTACAGATGAACAGAGGCCCTGGAGACTGGTTATTTGTAAGAGGTCACCCAGGGAGAAGGAAATGGTTCTGAATCTACTCTCTACCCATTGATGCCTTGGCTAGAAGGAATTCTGAATTTGTTGACTTACCTACTTTATTTGGTAAATTTGTTAATAGATTTAGGCCACTTATACAAAATCATGAGATTAATCATTTTTAATCAAACACAGTCTGATATAGTATGAAATGGTCCAGGGGCATGTCTGGTAGGCAAGAATCCTGCAGCCTGGATTACTGAATGGCTGGAATAATGGTCAGACCCTCACATTTACCACAAGAAGCATTAAAATTCTTAGATAACTTATTTTCTGTGCCAACATTTTGAACAAGAAAAAATAAGGGAAAAGGTAATCTGTTCTTGTCACAAGAATTGTTACATAAAAAAGGAAAAACACATTGAATCTCCACGTCTACTCTCCACACTGCAAACTGGGTTTCCTCCATAATAGCATCCATCTTCTCTCAATGATCAGCTCTGGGGCACAACCTCCTTGTGAACATTTGAGGTCAATGTCCTCTGCCATGTTGCTTTCTGTCTCAGAACATAGATCAAATCTCTCAAGAACATTATTCAGGCAAAATGTTAACGGATAAGGCAACAATTCGACCACAGGCTTGTAGAAAGAGGTACGATTCCATGAACAGACTCAAAGAATAGTTCCAGACTCCGCTGTGCCTCTGAAACTGTACAAGCTTGGGCAGATGCCTTTAGCCTTCTGATTCTCATTTGTCTCAACTGTCTCATCTTTAAAATCAAGGAAAGGGTGGCCTACAGCACAGGTTGTGAGGATTAAATAAAATGATGATAAATTGCACGATACAATGGCGGCACAGAGTAGGAGTTTAATTTTTTCTTAAGTGAAAGGGTTTGGCAAATACTCTATGCCCCTCTGAAGCTGATCTCTGGTAATCTGTTCCTTTCCTTATTTATATGCAAATAAGGAAGGAAGGCATTGTAAATTGATTGGGCCTTTTACCAATCTCTGTTCTAATGCTGCCACCTGCTGGACATTCAACCTCCCATGCAGCTATTTCAGCGAGGTGCATTGAAATGTATGGGAGACTACCTGGGTTACATCTAGACAAATCTTTCCCAGGGCCCTGCACTTCACTTCCATCCTTCAGATCTAGACCAAAGGCCCTGAACCATCTGATCCTGGAGTTTATTCCAGCACCCCCGGTCACCTAATTTCCTTAGTAGAAGAAAATTTTCAGACAGAAGATGACACTTTCCTAATGGGTCACATTTTCTAGCATTGAGACCACAAGGCTAGCTAGCCACAGGCTCAGTGGCACAATACATCAGAACTAGTATGAAGTCATGTGAGAGTCCAGCACCTCCACCACCACCAAGCCTCTGTCTCTAGTCAAATTAAATAATAATAACACATACACTTAAATAATTGTTTAAAAAAAAAAAAAAACTAGCATGAAGCCTGCAGACATGTTTTGTTGAAACCACACAATGTTGGTCCATATCATGTTTAATATTATTCAAATTATCCACCAACACTTAAATATCGTATTTCACCTAAAAAAAATGTAAATTTTAAGCATGAATGAAAAATCTAAAGGTATGGTAACAAGTGGTCCACATTCTTTCATGACAGCAATTAGCAAAAAAATCTTGCATAAAGTTGGATAGCTAAATGGAGTAGGATGAGTGAATAAAGAAATTATTTACAACTTCAAGTAATCATGATAATTTGTAATTACCAAGCACTTAGCCTGTGCCAAGCTCAAAGAAAACATTCTGACCCTAACATTATTTTACCTCAAAGATATTTTCATTTCATTGTGTATACAGATCCCACATCGCTTGCTCTATTCATTTACTTTGCTCTCTGTGACAAAAAAATGTATATAAATCACTAACTCATCCAATTCATAATAAATATTACTGGCAGAAATAATCTATTTAAAGTAAAACCTAGCAATGTCAAAATTATAAAACATAAATTTGTTATAAACCAAAAAGATACAAAGAATCATATCTTTAGGACCAGCAGATGGAATAATGGTTACTCACTGGACTCCCACATAGTCCACTGGGTTTTGAGTTCCAGACATGGTGGCTTAAACCTCACGTCAGGTATGTGTGTGTTTGTGTGCCCAAAATTCCAAGAGGAGAATGGAGGAGAAGGGATTGCAATGCGGCCATCCCGGATAGGGGGGTAATTTCTTGCTTTCTGTCTCTCTGACAAGCACACGTGCCTTATAACAAATATTTTTCTCTAAAAAAAAAAAAAAAGAAAGAAAGATTAAAAATCATATATTTAAGGTCATATTGATAATAGCACAATTTTAACTATAATTTCTTATGTACAAAAAGACAGGATTTTTTTCACAATATTTTCAACTGACAATTTGACCCAGGAAAATTGTACTTGCTAAAAATAATGGCTGGAAGAAAATCTAAAACAGTTAAAGGTATTAAAAATGTTAATTATAGTGATAATGGCACTGGAGTCCCACATGGCCAACTGAGGTTCAAATCCCAAACCCAAAAGCTTGAAAATCACCTCAGGCACATGTACATGTGTGTCCAAAATCCCAAGAGAATGGAGGAGAAGGGATTGCAGCATGTCCATTCCTCCTGGGGGGTGATTTTTCACTTTCCCTCTCACCGTCACTCTTTGTTTCTCTCTAACAAATGCATGTGCCCTATGGCAAAATTTTTTAAAAAAAAAAAAAGCTAATTAATTGGGGTCAGTAGGTGGCATGGTGGTTCAGGGGCTGGATTCCCATATGGCCGATCATTGTTCAAGTCCAAGTGGCTTGCTTTATCTCCCTCTCTTTCTCTGTTGAGCACACATGCCCTACAGCAAATTATATAATAATAATAATAAATTAAGTTACATAAAAAAAATTTTGAGAGATTTTTGCTATAGAGCACGTGCGCTCACCAGACAGACAGAGACATAGAGACAGAAAGAGAGAAATCACCCTCCAGGGGGCATGGTCACGCCACAATCCCTTCTCCTCCACTCTCCTCTTGGGATCTTGGGCACGCATGCACATGCGCCCGGCGTAAGTTTTAAGCCACCAGGTCCGGGACGTGAACCACAGTCGACTACGTGGGAGTCCAGCGACATAGCCACTACGCTAACTGCTGGTTCCCTATTTTTTTAATGTTAATTAAGTCTTTGTCAGAAAAAAATTGACCTCAGTAAAAAAAAAATTCAATAAAATTTTTTAATTGGAAAAAAATGAAAAGTCACTTCAATGTATATTAAAAAAATCATTCAAGAAGTTAGACTAAGTTTTTTTAAAGAATTATCTATTTAATTTTATTGATTTATTCATTTATTTTAATTTGACTAGAGAGAGACACAGAGAGAGAGAGAAAGAAAGCAAGCCACCAAATCCAGTATTTGAACCATAGTCAGTCATGTGGGAGTGTCCAGCACCTTAACCACCATGCCATCTGCTGGTCCCCAGAAATTAGACTAAGTTTATAATCATCCTCTCCTCCTAATAATACCACAGAAAATTCATATCAATAACCTAGTATGTACTCTTCCAGATATTCTTCCATGTTTATATAATCACACATATTCATATTTGTATTGAGGAAGGTTTTTCATTGTTTGTCTTGTAAAAATTTAATCATATTATGTACATTTCCTAGCATCTTGGTTTTCTCACTAAACAATGTCTTACAGAAATCTCTTCCAAACAGAATGCATTTATTTGTATAAAAGAAAGTACATGAGAGGGATTACTGAGTTGAAGGGAAGATACAGTTTGATTTTTTAAAAGAAGTGCCAGATTATTTTTCAAAATAACTAAAAGAATTTCATTCCCTTTGACAAAATATGCAAGTACCTCTTTCTCCACATCCCCAGCTGGGGGCAGTATGGCTTCCTTTCAGACCTCTGATAGAGATAATAATTAGTCTTGTTAATATTTTAATTTGCATTTCTCTAACTTCTAATGAAGGTGGGCATTTTTTTGTATGCTTGCTGAGAACTGGATTTGCTCTTTCATGAAATGCCTATTCAGATTATTTGACCATTTTTGTACTGGATAGTTTGTCTTTTGCTTACCATCTGTAAGAGTTCTTAGTGGGACCAGCAGGTGATGTGGTGGTTAAGGCACAGGACACTCCCACATGGCTGACCATGGTTTCAGTTCTGGACCTGGTGGTTTGCTTTTTCACTTTCTCACTCTCTCTCTCTCTCTCTCTCTGTCTTTCTCTGGTCTAATTAAAATACGTGAATGAATAAATAAAATTAAATGAATAATTCTTCAAAAAAATAAATTAGAGTTCTTAGTATATTTTCATTACAAATCTTTATATCTGTCACTAGTATTACAACTTAGTTGCCTGTTTACTTTGCCTCTGATATCTCTGTCTATTTACTTTGCCTATAATATCTAGGCAAGAGCATGCATTTTTATATAATTAAGTATTATTAAATTCTGGTTAAAAGGGGCATTCCCATCATCCTGCATGCTTAAAAAACTTAGGAAAGTTTATCAAACAACAGATTATTATATAAGATATTATTCAACTTTTGTTAGTTTTTACATCCATATTTAATTTGTTTTTTAATTTAAATAATGTAGGGTTCCAAGTTTTCTTTCAAATGGAGAGTCAATTATGCCAGTACCATTCGTTATAAAATGCATCTTTTTTCACGAAACTGAATTATGAACTTTCTAACATATGTTTTTCTTTGTTCCAGTGTTTATTTTCAGTCTATTCTAGTCTACTGATCCAGTCACTTATTTTTATGCCAATACAATATTTAATTTACAGTATGCTCTGATATCATATAAGCTTTCTCCCACTAATATTTTTATCATACTTTTCAGGGCCATTTCTAGGCATTTATTCTTCTATATAAAGTTTAGGATCATTTTATCAAATTCCCACACCCCAAAGTCACTGAGATCCTAATAAAAATTACACTAAATTTACATATTAAGTTTTGAAAAGATTGATCATTTTTAATATTAAATCTTCTCATCCAAAAACATGGTGTCTCTACTTGTTTACAGTCTGGTTTATGCCTTTCAATATGGCATAAAACTAATGAATTACCCTGACTAACACAAGTCTTATGCTTTTAAATTTCCTTCCATATTATAATTTTGTTATTAATTGAATACTGATTAACATTTCCATTTGTAGCTATTTATTTTCTGTAATAATAAAAATTGCTGATTTTTTTATATTTATCCTGCATCTAGATACCTAGTCAAATTCTCTTTCTAACTCTAGGAGATTTTTACTTTCACTTCCTGGAAATTCTATGTCTATTATATATTATATAAATAAATAAATAACCAAATGGTCAGAAAAAGAAGAGATTATTTCTCTCCTCTTTCCGGTATTTTTACCAGTTAATTTATGTATTATGTTTTCAAGAATCTTTAAGACAATGATAACTAACAACACTAAGAGTAGG
>NW_006204627.1:1012494-1018135 GCF_000334495.1 Tupaia belangeri chinensis | reverse complement strand
AGTTCTTGGTTTAAATTAAAATAGCTTTACTATTGTGCCACTTAGGATAATATTTTCTGTTCATCTTTGGTAAATAATATTTATTTTATTCAGAGTTTTTACTAGAAATTGTTGCTAGAATTTAATTAAAAATTTTTTCAATTGATCTATTGATTTGTTTTTCTCCTTTAATTTGGTGATTAAATTTGATAGTTTCCTAATATTGAAATATATTTGTATTCTTAGGAAAAACTGTACTTGTTTTACTTGTTTTGCTACTCATAATAGTCACTGTTAGAATCTATTTGCTAATATTTTATATAGAAGTCTACATCAATATTCATATGTGCTCATTGTCTATGATCTAGACTAGTTAATAAATCATTTTAATTATGGCTTCTTTGAAAACAAAATAAAATGCAATTGTGCATCTGTCTGGCCCTATTATCTTCTTCAATCATAGCTTTATAATCCCCTTGTAACATCTTGTATGATCATTGGTAGTCATATTTTCCACTTTGGCTTGTTCCTTCTGGGATTTACATTTTGCTGTAAAATCCACTATTTTGTCTACCTCCAAACGTTTTGCTATTGAGGTACATATATGAGTCCTTATAATTATTTTAATTAGTATCATTTCTAATTTTACATAGTTTTCTCTTTTTTTTCTTTAATTACAAAATGCAAGTTAAACTCTAGTCTTTCTGCTTCTTATGCCACTGATCCATACCATACCTTCAAAAGGGTAATTAAGGTTGAATATGTAAGTGTGAATCATTTTGACTGATTTAATTAAAAATCAAATGTAAGACATTAGATTTTTACAAAGTTTAAGTTTTTCTGATTTTTACTTAAAAATAACTAACTTGGCTTAAGTAGAATTAGCAATAATGTATCTGTGCTTGGCAAACTCTTGGGAAATTGTAGTTGTCTTCGTTTAACATGCAGACTCATTGTTTCATTTATCCTAAAACTCTTTTTGACTAGCACCAATAATTTCCATGGAAGAAAGTAAAAGCCTTTCTTTATCTGAGCCTATGAATGTTATTTAATTCTTGAAAGTGGTATTCAAACTAACTTGAGATTTCATCCAGTTTAATAAAATACTACCTAATTAGGAAGAAGCTTTACTATTATCTCTAGAGATATATTAATATCATTAAAGAGAGAACGTATGCTTGAAAGTTGTATGTACATTTACAATTTTGTTCCTTCCTGAATATGAAAGACTTTTTAATTAAGATTATTACTATCTTTAAAGCTTTTTCTCAAAGGAAATATTCTTCATTCTAAGCTACATATCTTCTTTGGAAAAAAAACTTTTAAAGAAATCCTGAGATTCTTCGAGTATATATGCTCTAGTTAAAACCTAAGGAGGGTGCCCTTCCTCCCTCATTATATTTCTAGGGTATAATATAAACCAAGGTTGTTTGCATGTGCTTTTTTCTTTTTCTGTGACAATTTTTAAACTATTTTTTCCCAAGTAAACTGGACAGATAAACCCTTCTCCACATAATTCAGACAAAATAAAATAAAATAAGAAGAGTGAAGGCCAGTGCAGGAAACTCATATTTGCTCCAATCTGAATAAGAACACCGATTAATGCCCCGCATCCATTTTGCTTTATTCTGAGTGTAAACATCTATTCCTCATGGTCAACATACTCCCACATCTGCTCTTCTATTTTTGGCTATTCTATTTCCCTTCCCTTTCCAAGTTCCACTTTTCTACTTCCCTTAGTCTGTATATAATCTGACCTCTGCCAAAGCTATTCTCCCAAAGACCACCTTCCCAATTATGGGTTGAATGGTGTTCCCACAAAATTCTTTTTTTAAAAATGAATGATTTATTGCATTTAAATTTATTTATTTATTTCTGTTTGACCAGAAAGGAACAGAGAGAGAAAAAGTAAGAAAGCAAGCTGCCAGATCCAAGACTAGACCACGGTCGGCCATATGGGATTCCAGCGCACTTAACCACCATGCCACCTGCTGACCCCCCTCACAAAATTCTATGTTGAAGTCCTCACTCCAGTATCTCAATACATGAACTTGTTTGGAAAAAGGATGGTTGCAGATGTAAATAGTTTAGATGAGGTCATACTTCAATAGTCTGGACCCCTAATCCAATATGACTGCTGACCTTATAAAAGGAGAAATTTGGGGCTAGCCCATGGCCTGGTGATTAAGACAGCTAGACTCTATGTGGCTGACCCTGCAGTTAAAGTCCTGGATTTGGCAGCTTGAAATACATCCAAGGCACATATACATGCATACACAAAATCTCAACAGGAAGGAGAAATAATAGAGAAGGGATTGCAGAGTGAGCCTACCCCATGTGGATGCTTCTTGTTCTCTCTGTGTGTACCCTTCTCTCTCTCCGGGGACTGCACATGACCTCTGGCAAATAAAAATTAATCTTAAAAGGGGGAAATTGAACACAGGCAGGCACACAGGGAGAATGCCATATAAAGATTAAGGCAAAAGTTTGGGGTGATGCTTCCACAATCCTAGAACACCAAAGATTGCCAGAAACAAGGAAAGGCATGGAAGAGATTCTCTTTCATACCTTCAGAAGGAACCAACTCTTTAGATACCTTGATCTTGGATGTTTCACCTCCAGAACTGTGCAATAATAAATTTTAGCAGTTTAAGCCACTCAACTTGTGGTGCTTCACACTAGAAAACTAATTATCTCCCTCATCCAAACGTAATGGAATGTTCTCTATAGTCCTTTTTAGATAGAGTCCATGTTGCCCAGGCTAACCAGGATCTCTCAATTTTGCTGCCTCAGCCTCCCCAAGTCACCAGGATTACAGGTACATGCCACTCTTCCCAGCCTTTGGGTTAGACCAGGAATCAAACTGGGCCTCCATGTGGTCCTAGCCTGCAGAACACAGTGTCTTAGCAGTACAGTCACTGCAGCTGGGTCTTCGAACCCCCAACTGATTCTACAATTCTTTTAACACTTATGTTTGGGGAACCACCAGTTAGCGTAATGGCTATGTCACTGGACTCCCACGTAGTCGACCGTGGTTCGCATCCCAGACCCGGTGGCTTAAAACTCACGCTGGGTGCGTGTGCATGTGTGCCCAAGATCCCGAGAGGAGAATGAAGGAGAAGGGGGGGTGAATTCTCGCTTTCTGTCTCTATGTCTCTCTTTGTCTGGCGAGCGCTCGTGCCCTATAGCAAAAACCTCTCTAAAAAAAAACTTATGTTTGGAAACCTTATAGCATTTTTTAATCTTTGTCCTTTGCCCCTTTTTATAATCACTGCTAAGTTATTTTAATTATACTCCAAAACATTTATTTAGGTTTCCTTTTTCTCTCAGTTCCTCTTGCTTGAACAACCAGTTGCCTAATATCTCTCTAGATTCCAATCTTTCTGTCTTTCTGTCCATCTTCACCCTACCACCAACTCTTCCTAAAACACTCGTCTTACCAGGTTATGCTCATCACCTAAAGAACAAGGGCAAATTCCTTACCCAGGCATTAAGGACCCACTAGGATCTAGCCCTGGTCTATCTTTCCATGTACCACACAAAACTCTCAGCAGTGCTATTCACACCCAGGTCCCTCCCCACATACACACACAGTTCTACTGCCATGCCTTCTGCATCTCTAATCCTTTGTTTAGTTTAAAGGCTTCTTGCTCCAAAAAATTTACTCAAGATCTTTCACCAGCTGGTGGATATCTCTCCCTCCTCTGAACTCATTTTACATATTTAGACTTGTCTTGAATCATTCACATTTCCCATTCCCTGTTTTAGTTATTTGTTTACATGTCCTATAATCCCCACCAGACTGTGAGTTTGTGGAAGGTAGGTTCCAGCATTAATCTTAGAATTTGCCACAACACTTAACACAATATCTGACATATGGTAGGTATTTAGTAGCTTAACATTTAAAGTCTCTAAGCAAATTCATGTAGTAGCCATGGTGGCTGCTAGACTACTTGAAATTCACAGAACTCAGAGCAATAAACTTGAAAGTAGATACAAATCACTCAAATCTCCAGGACATCTGGCTCACCTGGGTCCATTCCAATCTGGTCCAAGGTTGTCATTATGCACAGCAATCCTGCTCTTTATTCCTGGGGAGCACTCCCGGCTAAGTCATTCCACTGGCACCAAAGCCTTTTCCTCATCATTCTCACCACACCCTGGAAGGTGAAAACATGGCATTACCCTTCCCTTCTCAGTCTACAAGATACATACCTAAGCCCCTTTGCAGTGATAACAAGATAAGTGGTGCCAAAGTACTGTTCTTTGAAGTTGGCAGGTCCAATCATTCTGTCTTTGTGGCTATTTCTGAGCCCACAGGCCACCAGCAGTAGGCTCCTCACTACATGTCCCTGAACCCTGGCTATTCAGTAAGTCAATGAGAAAGATGGAGGGAAAACTCCAAAGTCTTGATTTCCAATCCCAAGACATAGGAATGCTAGACAATCCCTACTGATCTTTCACCAGAGATCATAGCCAGGGAGGGTCCCAAAAACCCATAAAGAACAAAAGCTTATCTTGATCTGAGAATCCTGGGATGGGAATTATGTGAATCTTGAGGTTTCCAAGCAGATTAGGAAAGACACTAAATCAAATCATCAGAGCTGGTAGTTCAACTTTTTAACCAGATCTGGTTACTTTCTCCCAAGGTAAGCACATCAAGGAACTCCCAGAAATCCTACGCTAGCACCACTACTTTATCATTTATTGGTACTGTTATTAATATGAACACTTCTGATAAAAATAGGCACAATTTGGTGAACACGTTCTATACATGAGATATTATACTTGACTCTGCATTTAACATCATTTGACCCTCATGCTGCCATTGCAAAGAATCATGATTATTAGAAAACTAAGGTAAAGAATGATAAGTAACATCCCAAGAACACACAGCTTCTAAATGCCAGCTATTCTAAGACAGGGTAGAAAACAAAGCAAAGACTCAAAGCCCAGGGAAAGCAAGGTATTCACAGGGACCTGTAAGCAGCTGGGTATTCCTGCAAGTAACCAGGAAGAAGCTGCAGAGAGAGCTGCCCTTGGATGCCATGTTAGGCAAATGATTTTATCTTGCAAATGATTGGGAGGCTTTGAAGAGTTCTAAGCAGGGGAGTGGTGCATTAGACTTGTGTTTAGAAACTGGCACAGAGTGGATTGGAGGGGACAAGTTGGGAAATATAGATGTAATAATGGAAAAAGATGATGACAACTTTGTGCTCTCTCCATTTCTTTGATGATAAAGGAAAAGCACTGGAACAGAGAAATACTTAGCAGATAAAATCAGCAGATCTTGGTGAAGTATTGTATAAGATTTCAGCCAATTGCATCTCCATCCTCTTACCCTGTACCTCAGACTCAGATACATGATAGTCTTATGGGTGGCCCATGAGTTTATGTCAAATTGTATACAGAATACAGGAATAAAAAATAATAATAAAAAAATAAAAAAAATAAGTTTCTAGTAATCTTCTGACTAGGACAGACAGATAGCAAACAAACAAGAAAAATATCAACAGAGACAAGTGTTATGCAGACAATTAAAACAAGATGATGTGATAGGGTTTGTGCTCCTTCAGAATGGGTGGTCAAGGAAACTGCTCAAAAAATAAATAAATAAAAGCTTTTTAGGCTTGCTAAATTAACTAAGTGAAAATTAGGGAAA
>NW_006204627.1:1001342-1011539 GCF_000334495.1 Tupaia belangeri chinensis | reverse complement strand
AAACAGGTAAAGAAGAAAAGGAACAAAGTGGGATCAGAGAGAGAGGCAGTGGCCAGATCACATAAAACTTTATAAATACGATTAAGGAAACTAGATTCTATTAACTTGAAGGTAATAAAGAAAGACTTGAGGATGACTATTTTTTGACTTGGGTAACAAGCATGAGAAAGCCAGTGGTGGAGCGATTTGGCAGGGAGAAATCAAGAGCCTTGTTTTGGACCTGTTGGATTTGAAATGCCTGTTAGAAACCCAGAGGAATATGCCAAGTAAGCAGTTGGAAATATAAGTCCGGAATTCAGGAGAGAGGTTGAAGATAGAAACATACATTTCAGAATGACCAACCTAGAGATGGTATTTAAAGCCAGAGGCCTGGCCAAGATTTCTTACTGAGTAAGAAAGAGCTGAGATAAGGCCAAAATTGAGCTCTGAGACACTCAAACATTTAGGAGTCAGATAAAAAGAGAAGGGTATGGAGAAGGAGATTAAAATGGAATGGAGCAGCCAATAGGTAAAAAGATGTCAAGGCAATGGGGTGTTCCCACAGCCAGACAAAAAGAAAAAAAGGTAGTCTAGAAAAGGCAAGAGACTCCTTGTGTTAAATGCTGCCAACAATTAAAGTCATAAGAAGACTGAGAACTGACCGTCAGATTTAACAGACGGATGCTGTTCATACATTTGAGAAGAGATCTCAGTGGAACGGTGGGGATGGAGTTCAGCTAGAGCAAGTCAAAGGGAGAAATGAGGTAGGGAAATGGCCTCAACAACCTTGGAAAGAAAAATCATATGCCAAAGATGAGCAGTGAGTGATGGTATAGGGCTTGAGGAGGGTGGAGAAGAATCCTGGTAAAGAGCTCTTGAGGGAGAAGCTAATCAAAACAAGAAAATATAACACAGACCCAGCTGAGGTTGGAAACCAAGCCATCTTGTCCCAGACTGTGTAGCTTTATGATTTCTTCCAGTGGCATCAACAGCCCAGAAGCAGGCGCTAAGAAGACAAAGATATCATGGATCTAGAGTTGTGTTTTTGGTGAATGAATTTCTGGGAGAAATCCAGAATTCTGAAAAGGAAGTGGCTCAGAAAACCATTCATGAGAATGTGGGCTAGAACAAAAAGAGGAACTGAGACTGGAGAACTCGGTGTGAAAGAACATGCAGGGGAGGAATGAGATCACAAAGAAGTTGGGTAAGAGCTGGGATTTAAGATGCTGTAAGAAACAAAATTTAGCTATCGAGGAAATTAGTCCTGGAACCACACTGGCAGTGGCTCCTTCTTTGTAAAGAATATGTTAACATCAAGACTAGTCCCCAAACCAGTGCTATTCCAACCACTGAATATACAGAAACTGATAATTCCAGGTAGCTGAGTGAACTGTGCCTTGCATAGCAAGCAGCGTTGGGCTGGCTTTGCAATAGCATATGTGTTCATGATTGTCAAGATCTATCTCTTGAGGTGGAGAGGATAATTTCTTGGCTTTCTTCTTTCTTTCAGTAAAGCATGTTGTGACATTCTTCCAGAGCAATGTCACCTTGTATTCTCAATGTTCCCAGAGTCTCAAGTTTAAGTCCTTGAACAATCTAAGAAAATCCTGGGCTCAGAAGTGTTTTTCCCTTCCCACAAGTAAGGTCTTGCTTTTGACCAAATCTTCTCCATTAGAATGAACATCTTCCCTCAGATCGAGTACAAACAGACACAGCCCAGATTATGAAATACCTCCACACATGCCAAGATACACTGGGCCCTAATGGAAGACAGCTTCATCTCAAGGTGAGACCCTAATACACTAGTTTTTTGTCCACTGTGTTGTGGGATTCGGCAAGAAATAGGATAAGAGCAATGCACTATTTTCTAGGCACAAAAGCACTTGACAAATATTTTGTATTGGAATCAATGAACACTCAAGAAAAGGGAAAAATGGAAAAAAGGGAGAAAAGAATGATACTAAAACTTTTGAGGAAAAAATGATTTAAAAAGTTACATATATATATATATATATATATACACACACATATATAAGGTGTGTGTGTGTGTGTGTGTGCATATATATATGGTATGAGGGGCCAGCATGTGGCATGGTGGTTAAGGGTGTTGGACTCCCACATGGCTAACTGCAGTTCGAGTACCAGACCTGCATGCTTGATTTCTCACTTTCTCTCTCTGTGTCTTTGTCTCTGTCTCTGTCTCTCCCCCTCACTGGTCAAATTAAAATAAATAAAGTTAAATTAAAAAAAATTTTGGAGAGGTTTTTGCTATAGGGCACGCACATTCACCAGAAAGACAGAGAGAGACAGAAACAGAAAGTGAGAAATAAACCCCCGTGGGGCGGGGTGGGGGGATGGCCATGCTGCAACTCCTTCTCCTCCATTCTCTTCTTAGGATCTTGGGCACGCACACACATGCACCCAGAGTGAGTTTAAGCCACCAGGTCCGGGACTTGAACCACAGTCAAATACATGGGAGTCCAGCGACATAGCCATTGTGCCAACTACTGGTCCCAATAAAATTATTTATTTTTTAAATATGAAATTTTGTGTTGTTATTTGGTTTGATTTGGTTTTTGTTTTGTTTTTGCCAGGGGGTGCATGTGCTCATCAGAGAGAGACGTTGGGGGGTGGAGGGGGGTTTTGAGAAAGCACCCACCATAAAGAATGGTCACATCACAATCCTTTTTCCTCCATCTATCCCTCTTTTTGGGATTTTGCACATAAACACACATCCACCCATAATGTTCTACAAGCCACTGGGTCTGGGACTTAAACTGCACAGTCAGTCATGTGGGATCCGGCCACCATAACCACCATACTACAGGCTGTCCTATGGTCACTTTTACATTTGCCAAAATCTCTCTTTGTCAACTATCAATGAAAACATCTTTTACTATTCACTTAAATGTTTCCTAGAAATAAAAAGTTACACCGAGGATTAGTACATTTTTTTAAAATGTCTTTTTCTGGAAAGATGAACAACTACCATTACAATTTTTTACTCAAAAATGCAGGTCATTGCCTTATCTATTTTTGCTGATAACTCAATGTTAACATCCCATGAAACTGTTATATCACATTATTCCCATTAGCCAAGATACAAATGTCTGTCAATGGATGAACAAATAAAGAAAATGTATATGTGCAATGGAATAATATTCTGCCTTAGAAAAGGAGAAGACTGGGGGACCAGCAGGTGGCATGGTGTTAAGGCACTGGACACTCCTACATGACTGACCATGGTTCAAGTCCCGGATCTGGTGGCCAGACCTGCATGCTTGATTTCTCACTTTCTCTCTCTGTGTCTTTGTCTCTGTCTCTGTCTCTCCCCCTCACTGGTCAAATTAAAATAAATAAAGTTAAATTTAAAAAAATTTTGGAGAGGTTTTTGCTATAGGGCACGCACATTCACCAGAAAGACAGAGAGAGACAGAAACAGAAAGTGAGAAATAAACCCCCGTGGGGCGGGGTGGGGGGATGGCCATGCTGCAACTCCTTCTCCTCCATTCTCTTCTTAGGATCTTGGGCACGCACACACATGCACCCAGAGTGAGTTTAAGCCACCAGGTCCGGGACTTGAACCACAGTCAAATACATGGGAGTCCAGCGACATAGCCATTGTGCCAACTACTGGTCCCAATAAAATTATTTATTTTTTAAATATGAAATTTTGTGTTGTTATTTGGTTTGATTTGGTTTTTGTTTTGTTTTTGCCAGGGGGTGCATGTGCTCATCAGAGAGAGACGTTGGGGGGTGGAGGGGGGTTTTGAGAAAGCACCCACCATAAAGAATGGTCACATCACAATCCTTTTTCCTCCATCTATCCCTCTTTTTGGGATTTTGCACATAAACACACATCCACCCATAATGTTCTACAAGCCACTGGGTCTGGGACTTAAACTGCACAGTCAGTCATGTGGGATCCGGCCACCATAACCACCATACTACAGGCTGTCCTATGGTCACTTTTACATTTGCCAAAATCTCTCTTTGTCAACTATCAATGAAAACATCTTTTACTATTCACTTAAATGTTTCCTAGAAATAAAAAGTTACACCGAGGATTAGTACATTTTTTTAAAATGTCTTTTTCTGGAAAGATGAACAACTACCATTACAATTTTTTACTCAAAAATGCAGGTCATTGCCTTATCTATTTTTGCTGATAACTCAATGTTAACATCCCATGAAACTGTTATATCACATTATTCCCATTAGCCAAGATACAAATGTCTGTCAATGGATGAACAAATAAAGAAAATGTATATGTGCAATGGAATAATATTCTGCCTTAGAAAAGGAGAAGACTGGGGGACCAGCAGGTGGCATGGTGTTAAGGCACTGGACACTCCTACATGACTGACCATGGTTCAAGTCCCGGATCTGGTGGGGCTTGCTTTCTCTCTCTCTCTCTCTCTCTCTCTCTCTCTCCTCTTTGTCCCTCTCTGGTCAAATTAAAATAAGTAAATAAATAAAGTTAAAATAAAATAATAAATAAAGTTTTAAAAAAAGGAGAAGCCAGCCTGTAGACTAGTGGTTAAATGAGAGATCCCACACAGTCAACCATGATTTGAATCTCAGTCCCAGGAGCATGAAAACATGCTTGGCATGTGTGTGTGCTTGTCCAAATCCTACCAAGATGGACAAATGAAGTAGAAGGAATTGCAGTATGATCACACACCCCCTGAGCAGTGCATTCTCTTCATTATGTCTAGGGCAATTAAAGCTTAAATGAATAAATATTTTTTAAAAAGAAAGAAATCCTGCCATTTGCTACAACATGGATGGAGCTCGAGGACGTTATAGCAAGTGAAATGAGACAAACGTATAAAGACAGATACTGTGTAATCACACTTAGACGTAGAATCTAAAATAGTCAAACTAATACAAACAGAGCAGAATGATTATTGCCAGTGATGGGATGGGAAGAAGAAATAGGAAGGTGATAGTCTAAGGGTAGAAGTTTCAGTTATACAAAATAAGTAAGTTCTAGAGATCTACTATATCGCATAGTGTTAACAGATAATAATTCTGTATTGTATACCTAAAATTTCCAAGGAGGTAGATCTTAAATTAAGTGTTCTTAAAACAAAAAGTAAAATAAAACAATAGCAATAAAGGGGGCAGGAGGAAACTTTAGAAGGTGATGGATATGTCTGTGGCTGTGATGGTTTCACAAGTGTATACTTATGCCCAAACTCAGTGAGTTGTGTATATTAAATATGTACAACTCTTTACATGTCAATCATACCTCAATAAAATCATTTTTTAATTGCTTTTTCTCCTCTGTTGTCCCAGACCATTTTCTAAATTTTAAAACAGAAAGTATATGCTAAAAAGATTGGGTGGTGGTGCAGAGCAGTGACAATCTGCAAGATAAGCCATATGGGAAGGTTCCTAGTTCAAGTCTTGAGACCTCCCTGAACACACTGGACACATGCTTGCTGATGATCTAGAGTTAGCTGATGCTGGGGGTGGATCGTAGTATCAAGACCTTGTTGGGGGTACTGTGTCTCTGCCTCTCTCTCCTTCTCTCTGACTCTGTCTTGCTCATGGAATAAATTAATATAAAAACTTTTTTAAAAGATTTTAAAATTACATGCTAAAATTCAAAATTATGTAATGTGTATATCATGCTAAGATTTTTAAAAATTGTATTAATACCAAATAACACACAGAAAAATAGGAAAATTCTATTTTAAAATTTAGATTAGCTCATATTCTGAGTAATTTCTATGTTTAAACATTCCTCTTTGCCTTGATTTTTATTGTTACTAAGGACTCTAAGAATCTTAGTATCATATCCACTTTTTAAAGAAAAAAGATTAATTTAATTTTGTCTGAACATATTTTATTTCATTTGTTGTTTGCAGCTAGATGCTAACATATTTTCTGCTCTAGCTATCATCACTAAAGATGTTAGTTATAATACTCAAATTTTCCTTAACACTTATAAGGTTCACAGTCTCCAGAACATCTTTTGGAGTTCACGAACTCTATTACCAACACCCAGCATGTTAAAAAATACATTCTAAGACCATTTTAGCTGTGACCTACTTCTTCCAGGCAAACTCAAACCTAGAGGCTGTTCATCCAGATCTATTTCCTCTGTTTCTGAAGAGCAAGGAGGTAACTGTGGAAGAATTAAAGAAATCTTCTGTGTGACAGGAATTCTCCTGGGTGCCCATGTGACTTCCATTTTTCTTAGAGGATTTTAAGTTACTCTGAGGGCAATGACTGTACTTTTGAACTCTTTCTCTTAAAAATCTCCAACCAGCTGTTCCCTCCTCCTCTTCCAACCCTGACACATTTGGGAGTGTCTAAAGACAAATAACTGTAGTGACTACTTGACTCCTGGGGACAAGTCCCAATTTAAAATAATAAATAAATAAAAACCTTTAAGTTGGAAAAAGCTCTTGACCGTGATCGAAACCACTGCCAATCTTTTCAGGGCTTGATGTGCCTGTTTTAAAAACTTTCTTATCTTTCAGGCTCTCCACCCAAAATTCATCTTCTGAGTTACATGTTTTCAATTCAATCACAGATGGGCCAGATGACAAAGGACGCTCTATGTTATGAGGACAGCTGTTTATTTCGGGAATGGCAATTCCTAATACAAGTCTAACAATGGTTTCTTTATGTGCACTTGTGTGTGTGTTTTGGAATCTGCTGGGATCTCATCATAAAAACAGTACCAAGCAGTTTTAAGAATCTTCATTGTAATTATTTCTGGAAATGCTGGCTACCTGGTGTCTACTGTCCTCGTCTTGACAGGCAAGCATACCTAAATATTTGCACAAATCTTTTAGCCCTGTCTTGGTCTTACTTTTCTTGAGAAATATGGGGTTTCTACAAAACTTCTATGTTTACTCTGACAATGAGTCTTGAGTAAGGATTTTTAATGTGCTTTTCTCTTCCTTCTTGGTAGTAATGGACAAGCATGAAGATGAAAGAGAAAAAGCTTGCTCCTACTAAATATCATCTTCGGTGGCTTTGAGTTTGGGCCTAGAATATTTTTGTCATATTTAGAGTGCTGTTGTTAGTTTTATTCTTTTTATAAGATATTATTTTGGAAATGTTTGAGCTTTGTTTTGTTTTGTTTTGTTTTCAAGAAATTTGGGTTTTTAGAATATAGTTCCCGTGCCTTCATTCTTTTTATATAGCTGAGGCATATTTTGATGATTCATGTAATTTTCTTGAATATTTATTCTTAATTTTCCCTTATAGTCATCCAAGTTTTCAAACTGATGGTCATCTGTTTGCAATCAATGATTCCTAAAGTCAGATAGACAACAGTAAGCTCAATTCATTCTTATAATAAAGATTTTAAGTGGGCACTGCATGCACACATTCCTCCACTAGATGTTATCTGTAGTCATCTCTTAAAGAATTTACTTGGTGAAGGGCAGTTATGAGCCTTTGAGGAAAAAAAATATCAGCCCACTACATGAGCAAATATGTAATAGGTGGTCAGAACAAAAATAGTAAATATTTAAAAGCAAATATATATTCTGTTAATAATATTACACATTCTACAACAATTTGATTGCAATAAAAGCAGCACTGCATATGTCTAATAACACTGTAATATGAGTCAGCTTAACTGGTAGTGATTACATGTACTTCAGTTAGAAATGATTATTTTCTTGGGACCAGCAGATGGCATAATAGTTATGTTGCTGGATTCCCATGAAGTCAACCGCAGTTTGAGTTCCGGACTCAGCAGCTTGAACCTCATGCCAGGCACATGAACATATGTGCCCAAAGTCCCAAGAGGAGAATGGAGGAGAAGGGACTGTAATGTGGCCATCCCTTCTGGAGGGTGATTTCTTGCTATCTCTCCGTCTGTCTCTGTTTTCTGGCAAGCACATGCATCCTATAGCAAAAATCTCTCCAAAAAAAAGAAAGAAATGATTACTTTCTTAAGTATGCATTACTCCAAAAAGTAGAGACCATAATTTAATTTTTAAGGAAAAAAAAAAGGTTTCTGTTGCCAACTTAGTGATGTTTACAGAAGAGAATATTTCCGTTGATAAAGTGTAATAAAATGGCATGCAGATGTTTTGAGGAGGAAAGCAGAGGATCAATGATGAAAATTCATCTGGGCACCATGTGTCTGGGAGAAAAGCCATTTTGAAGCTGCAGACAGATCAAATCACAGAAAATTAAAGGTGCCAACTTAAAATAACAGCTGTATCTTTCTAATAATGTATCATAAAACTAACAAAATCATGTTCTGCTGGAAGGTACCCATAAATATCTACATAAACTTTTCCCCAGGGACTGCATATCATCTATAATAATAATTTACATGTGTATAATTTATTTCTGCTTTCAAAATGCTTTTACATCCCATACCAGTAAGTGAAAAAGGATGTTATAGATGTGTCTGGTGCAGCTACAAGTATAAATTGAGGGGAAAATATTTGGAACATTAGGTGGTGGTTGTAGTCAGGATAGTTGGACCTTTGGCACATGGTATTCTGTGGAGATAAATCTCAGACTATGAACCTGGGCTACAATCAAAACAAAAATCAAATAAGGTTGACAAAACTAATGAAAAGATAGGGTAAAGGAAACACACAAGGTATTTGAATCCAGCTTCCCAACACCTCATCACTGACCTACACAACACTGGGGAAGAAATTAAAATAGAGCACAAGCCTGGAATCCACTGGTTAAACTGCTATCATTTCATCTTTTTAAAAAGAATTACTTTATTTAATTTTATTTATTTTTTCATTTAATCAAAGAGAGACATAGCAAGAGAGAGAAAGGGAAAGTGAGAAAGCAAGTCACAAGGTCCAGGGCTCCAATAGTGATCAGCCCTGTGGGGGTCCAACACTCCTAATCACCCCGCCACCTGCTGACCTGCTATCATTTCATCTTTAAACCTACCACTTCAACTCACAAGGGCCAACAAAGGACAGGGATGTACTTTACAGGAAGGAGCTAAGTGAAAGGAGGCAGAGGAAAACTGCACCGACATACTCACTAAGCCACATAAAACCTCGCCAGACAAAGGTGAACAGAACTGATCCCCCCTCCCCCCCAAAAAGAAAAACAAAACAGAATACTGTGAAGCAAAGTGAATTAAAAACACCTTTCCAGGGGGGATAGTGGTTAAAGCGCTGAACTCCCACATGGCTGATTGCAATTCAAGCCCTGGACCCAGCAGCTGGAAAATCACACCAGGTGCATGTGTAAGCGTGCCCAGACTCCCAGAAGAACAGGGAAGGGACTGCAGTGTAGCCATCCCTGGGCAGGTGGGAGGGATTTAGTATTTTTGCTTTCACTGTCCATCTCCAGCAAACACAAACACCCTATGGCAAAACCAAAAAAAAAAAAAAAAAAAAAGTCTATTAAAAAAAATGTTTTTTAAACATCCTTCCTTTAAGAGTCCCTCCTTAAGACAGATTACATAGTGGCCAACCCCCCAAAGGGATGATTTCTTCCTTTCCCTCTCACTGCCTCTGTCTCTTTCCAGAGAGCATGCGCACATGCTCTACCACGTCTTATGGCAAAAACTAAGAGACCCTCCGACTTTGAGTTCTTTCTCAAGTGTCCGTCAACTTTCTACTCTCTCTAGACCACCGACTCCAACCCGGAACATTCCCACTCCAATCCCTCACTCCCAAGCCTTGGAAACAGTAAAAGATCTCCAGTGAGACTCAGATAAGATCAGATATTATATTTTTAAATTTTAATTATTTTTTATCACCAAAGGCGCGTATACTTACCAGAGTGCGAGAGCACCCCTCCCTACACACACACGATGGTTACGGTTCCCCTGCCCCTTGGCTGCCCTCTCCTGTCAGGGTTTGGGGCGCGCGTGCGCACGCATCTCCGTGGCGCCCTTGAAGTGACCAGAGGGCCTGCAGGGAGAGGGCAGACGCTGCACTCTCCGCGCGGAATCCCTGATGGGGTTCAGATCCCAAATACTTGGGGCTTAAGACGCTGGACTCCCACAAGGTTGACGGTAGTTCGAGTCCTGGACCTTCTCTCTCGCTCTCACTCTTTCACGTTCCCTATAGCAAATTAAAATCATATTAAGTTCTAAAAAATCTAAAATATCTTTGTGTGACAAAGTGTCCCGGGAATGGATGTGACTCTACCTCTTCTCAATATTTTAATAAAGAAGATTCCTAAACCCAAACGCCCACGCACAAGCAGAGGCCTGACCACAGCCGGTCCCTCACGCAGCGCGGGCCTCGC
>NW_006204627.1:997359-1001211 GCF_000334495.1 Tupaia belangeri chinensis | reverse complement strand
GCCCCCCCCCCGGGCCCACCCCCTCCGGGCCACGCCCTCCGGGCCACGCCCTCCGGGCCACGCCCTCCGGGCCACGCCCTCCGGGCCACGCCCTCCGGGCCACGCCCTCCGGGCCACGCCCTCCGGGCCACGCCCTCCGGGCCACGCCCTCCGGGCCACGCCCTCCGGGCCACGCCCTCCGGGCCACGCCCTCCGGGCCACGCCCTCCGGGCCACGCCCTCCGGGCCACGCCCTCCGTGCCTTTTCTTTGTGAATCTCCCTTGGCCATGTGAGATCCAGCTCTATTAATCACCAGGCCCTAAGATCGGTCCTTTATGAAGTTTTTGAATGCTCCTCATACAATGGAGTAGAATACAACAATAAAAAGAAACAAGCTACTGATGCATTCTTCAAAAAGAAATAATTAAATCAATTAAACTTAATAAAGTGTATTTAAGCAAGAGATAGTTTCTATAACTGAGCAGCAGAATTCTCCCCTCCCCTGATGCAGCTTAACTTTATAGCCAGAAAAAAGAAAGGGACGTTAAAGCCAAGGTAGTGACACAAAACACAACCTGAAATATCTTACATGCATTTTCTTTATATGGTCGTGGCATGATCAGCTGGGAGCCTGTGATTGGCTGAAACTTGGCAGCTGTGATGGCTGAGGCTGTCTCTCCATCCCAAAGTATACTCGGTTAGCTCACAACTTGCTTATATGGTCAAGTCAGGCAGCAGTTCCGTATCAACAGAGACTGCTTTGGGCCAAGTTTATTACCCATGTACAGAAGTCTGCTTAGGCCAATTTAGTTAGGGTTAACACAACCAGCATGAATGAATCTCAGAAATATGCTACGTGAAAGAAGTCAGTCACAAAGGAGAACCTACTGAATAATTCCATTTATATGAAATTCTAGAAAAGGCATAATGATAGAGACAGAAAACAGATCAGTGATTGCCTAGGGCCAGAAAGGGGACAGGAAGAAACTTTTTGAGGAGTGAAAAGATACCAAAACTGGATAGTTATGGTAGTGGCACAATTGTGTTGATTTACCCAAACTCACCAAGCAGTACCCTTGAAATGGGACATTTTTGTGACATGTAAAATATACCTCAATACACACACACACACACTCACACACAAAGAAGATAGGAACAAAAGGGAATCCTCTATAATCCCAAGGATGAATAAACAGAGAGGAAACAGGAAAAGAAAAAAAGGGTAGTGAAAGAGGTGGAAGAACTAAGGAAAAAAGACGCCAAATGAGAGAGCAGTGCCTGGTGCATTGTCCTGTTGAACGAGTGATGGAGCAGTACCCAGAGGGAGGAAGTAATATGCTGCTAAAAAGTCATGGAAGATGAGAACTCTAAAGAGGCCCCTGGAGGTTGAACAAGCTCAAAGGTTTTCTCAGCTTTATTGTTCTGAGACCTTCCATAGAAAGGGATAGAAAAGCATACGTGCTCCAACAGATAACCCTCTGTAGAGTTCCAGTAATCCTAATACAGTTGTAAACAAAACTCCAAAACATACCTATCAGGCTCATTTGTGATTCCCATCATACTTTGTCAACTTTTTTTCTATTATTACTTAATATTATTTATCATTATTTTTATTATCATTTCTTCATTTCTTTCTTTCTTTCTCTCTTTTTTTTTTTTTTTTGAGAAGTTTTTGCTATAGGGCATGTGCACTCACCAGAAAGACAGAGAGAGACAAAGAAACAGAAAGCGAGAAATCACCTCCCCCAAGGGGTGATGGCCATGTGGCAGTAGCTTCTCCTCCATTCTCCTCTAGAGATCTTGGGCATGCACGCACACATGCCCAGCGTGAGTTTAAGCCACCAGGTCTGTGACTCGAACTGTGGTCGACCACATGGGAGTCCAGTGACATAGCCATTAAGCCAACTGCTGGTCCCTATCGTTTCTTTTTTAATTCACTACAGGACACATGTGAGAGAGAGAGAAAGAAAGAAAGCTACCAGGTCAGCTATGTGGAAGACCAGCACCCTAACCATCACACCACCTGTTGACCCTCATCAGCTTTTTTAATAGCTCATTTAGTATATTGAGTTGTAGGAAAAGTCTTGACACATTTTTGCATAGAGAAATACATCATGACTTTTCAGAATACCCAATAGTTCATTTATATGAAAATATTTTGGAATATTTTAAATATTGCATGACCAAGGCTTGAAAAGGAAGTTAAGGGGCCAGCAGGTAGTATGGTGGTCAAGGTGTTGGACTTCCACATGACTGACCGCAGTTCAAGTCCTGGACCTGATGGCTTGCTTTCTCTCTCTCTCTCTCTCTCTCTCTCTCTCTCTCTCTTTCTCTTTCTCTCTGTACAAATAAAATAATTAAAATAAAATAAATAATTCTTTTTTTTAAAAAAAAAAAGGAAAGAAAATGTAAGTTAAATTATCATCTGTCCCATATTCTCATCTTTTGAACTTCAAACTCAAGGTCTTAGGAAAGTAGGAATCATGGAAGACTCGTCCCTGTGGTTTGACATTTCTGACCGTGGTTTATAATGGTACTGACTAGCAGTGTGCTGTGGCATTCGGCGAAGCTGACCCACAGTGGAGGCATTCCATCTCCTGCTCTGGCCTGGAGGACCTGAGTCACAATGACTGATGGAAGAGGGTGTTGTCCGTAAGTTAAGGTGGTGGGTTGATTAATGGCCTCAGCATGAAGTTTTGGGCCTCTAACCCCAACAGATCATTAGCTCCCAACAAATGCCCAGCCTCTGGAGGTCACAGTTATTATGACAAACCAATAAATACATGAATAACGCAGAGCAGAGCAAATGGCCTTTTTATGGGCTAGGGATATTTAAAAACTATGCTGCATATTTCCATGAATACAGAATCTATTTGTAATATAAATCTTTCCTTAGCTTTCACAAAGCAAGAGCAGAGACTGTTAGAAGAAACATACTTCACTGTTAATGGTGCATTAAATTTTAACCACTGCAGTCATGGTTAAGGAGATATTTTCATTATAATTCAGTAGTTTCAGGACTTTGCAACTTAACTTAGTTGAATATTCTCTCTTGGCAAATTATTTTTATATTGGTCTCTTACTCAAGGAATATGAATGTTTTAAGTCTGATAAAATGTGATCGGCCTTTAAGGTTATTTAAATGTTGGAAAAGATAAAATCCTCACACACTGAGTAACCTACATTATATGAAAACTTAAAGATTCTACAAGGAGGAAACATTGTTCTAGCTTTATTTTTTATTAAATACAGTATGTTCCAGTGGAAAAAATACATATAGTATCACTATGAATTTACATTATTTGAAAAGGAAACCAAATGCAGATGAATACTAGAATCATAGTCTATTGTTTATTTCTTTAATTTAAACTTTATTTCTTTCTGAAAGAGAGGGTGTGGTGGTGGCAAGATAACAGAAAGGGACAAACAGTAATGGGGGAAGCAATGGAGGGACAAAAGAGCAGATTGCAACTAATCTAGTAATAAGGACCAGGATTCATTACTAGGATGGCAGCCAAGGATATGAGCTCCCTGATACTAAGACAGAAGGAAACTTCATAACCCAACACAATTGTCATTGGAAAGGAAATGATGTAAGAAGTGCTCTAGAAAACAAACCAATGAATTTTAGAAACCTGCTAAACATTACATTGTGTCTCACTCTCTTTGGTCATCAGACTTTGTATCTTTGTTGTGGGAAGCTGCGCACCAGCGAGTCTGCCGAGGTTTCTCAGAGAGCAAACAGTTGCCATGATTGGTTCCCTTCCAAAAACCTGACCTTCGAAACCTTGCTCTGATTGGCCACTAGAATCCCTCAAATTTGCATATCTGGCACCTCATGATTGGTCCAAAAGCAACCAATCATAACCCACC
>NW_006204627.1:996872-997173 GCF_000334495.1 Tupaia belangeri chinensis | reverse complement strand
CCCTGAAGACCGCTAACGCTACACCGTCGCCGGACGACCCTGAAGAGCTGTGACACCGCGTCGTCTACGTGCTGCTCACAGTAGACGACGCGACCCTCAAAAGCTGTGACACTGCGTCGTCTCTGTGCTGTACCGTGCTGCCCACAATAAACGGACGACACTGTCGTCTCTGTGCTGTACCGTGCTGCCCACAATAAACAGACGACACTGTCGTCTCCGTGCTGTAACACTACGCTGCTTGCCCCGGCTCTCACTCCTTCACTCAGGAAACCCGTTTGGGTGTCCCCCCGGGTCGGGACAC
>NW_006204627.1:968465-994507 GCF_000334495.1 Tupaia belangeri chinensis | reverse complement strand
GGAAGACGACAACTGAAGAGCCTGAAGAGCTGAAACACCGCGCAGTCTCCAGACGACCCTGAAGATCCTGAAGAGCTGACACTGCATCGTCTCCAGACGACCTGGGAGACCCTGAAGAGCTGTAACACTACATCGTCTCCGGACGACCCTGAAGAGCTGTGATACCGCGTCATCTCAGTGCTGCTCACAGTAGACGACGCGACCCTGAAGAGCTGTGACACTGCGTCGTCTCTGTGCTGTACCGTGCTGCCCACAATAAACGGACGACACTGTCGTCTCTGTGCTGTACCGTGCTGCCCACAATAAACAGACGACACTGTCGTCTCCATGCTGTAACACTACGCTGCTTGCCCCGGCTCTCACTCCTTCACTCAGGAAACCCGTTTGGGTGTCCCCCCAGGTCGGGACACTTTGTGATTCTTTGTTCTGGACTGAATTGTGCCCCACCAGTGTTCCTATGTTAAAGCCCTAATCCTCAGCATATCAATATCTGGGAACAAGGCCTTTAGGACAGACATAGAGTAGTTCTTCTGCCATTGTCCAGTTTTGCTTTCCACCTTTTCTATTACCCAAAGGCAACTGTGTTCTGAAAATAGGTGAGTGCATACAATAAAATATTTTGAGAAAGACCATATTCACATAACTTTTATTATATTATTTTGTTATAACCTTTCTATTTTTCTATTAGTTGTTGTTAATTTCTTACTGTACCTGATTTATAATGTAAACTTTTCTTTTGGTTTTTTTAGGGATTTTTTTGAAGAGTTTTTATTGCTATCAGGCACATGTGCTCACCAAAGCACTCGCCAAAAAGACAGAGAGAGATAGAGAGTGGGAAAACATTGGAAAACATTGCATATATATGGTTTGGCACTAGCTACAATTTCTGACAGCCCCTGGGGGCTTGAAATGTATCTCTTGTGAATAAGGGTAGATTACTGTTAAGTTAAATGAGGTCATAAAGGCAGGGATCCTAATCTTAAGGGACGGTAGCCTTACGAAAAGAATCAGAGAAAACGTTCTCTCGCTCCTCACCATATAAGCACAAGCCAGAAGGGGGCCATCTGCAAGCCAGGAAGAAAGCCCTCACCAAAACCTAATCTGCTGGCACCCTGACCTTCAACTTTCAGTCTGAACTATGAGAAAATAAATTTGTTTTTGTTTTTTAAATTTCACCAGAGAGCATATGCACTAGCCAGTAAGAGACAGAGAGAGGGAAAATGAGAAAACACCATGCATGGGAGATGGTCATGCTGCAATCTTTTCTCATCCATCTCTCTCTCCTCTTGGGATTTTTGTCATGCTTGCACATGGGCCCAGCATGTTTCTCAAGCCACTGGGTCCAGTTCAGGACTTGAATCTCATAGTTGGGCACGTGGGATCCAGCCAATTTAACTATCGTGCCACAAGTTACCCCTAAATTTCTGGTTTTTTGGGGGGGGGTTTAAGCCATACAGTCTGTAGTATTTTGTGATGGCAGCCTGAGAAAATTAATACACACTTCGACATAATCTATGTAGTCACCCTTCAGACATGAGAACACAGTGTACAATTAAATGTCAGAAACACTGAGTCTGTTCTTGGCTCTAAATTTTTTCCATGACTTGTCAGTGTGGAAGACAGCAGAATCTAATTAGGTATTTTTACTTGTCATTTTAAACTGCAAAATAATAATTAATTTAAAAATAAAACTTCTTCAATGCCACATAGTAAATTCAGAGGTTTTCTTACACACATTATCATAAGTCTATATATTTCAGTCCGTTTTTAGCAAGCAAAAAAGAAAAAAAAAAGAGGAATCTACATTAATGCACAAGAATGTGAGACTGCTACATTATATTCTGATTATTTATAGTTATAAAACTATAAGGATAATATAAAAATAACCATTACAGGTGGGTTGAAATAGTAATAATTTTTCTACTACATTTAAAAAAAATTTTAAACTTAACTGTACTTGTTTATATTTGACCAGAGAGGGACAGGGAGAGAGAGAGAGAAAGTGAGAGAGCAAGCCATCAAGTCCAAGACCCGAATCACAGTTGGCCACGTGAGAGTCCAGCATCCTCAACCACCACATCAACTGCTGGCCCCCATTTTTATTTTCTGAATCTTATAGGATTTTTATTATTATTTTTAATTTACATTTGATCATACATCTTTATAGTATATGACATTGGTTCTCAAAGATAAATACATTGGATGTCAAGCAAGTCAAAGATAATACTTTACGCAGTAACTTTCCATGCTTGTGTCTGTTACATGTTTTGTTTTGTTTTGTTTTGTTTTGAGAGGTTTTTCACTATAGGGCACGTGCGCTCGCCAGACAGACAGAGACAGAGAGACAGAAAGCGAGAAATCACCCCCCAGAGGGGATGGCCACGCCGCAATCCCTTCTCCTCCATTCTCCTCTCGGGATCTTGGGCACGCACGCACACGCGCCTGGCGTGAGTTTTAAGCCACCTGGTCCAGGACACAAACAGCGGTCTAGTACGTGGGAGTCCAGCGACATAGCCATTATGCTAACTGCTGGTTCCCTAAATAGGTATTTTTAATATATTTTTTAATTTCAAGAAAGGCAATTTGGGCTTTAATAAATCAAAATCAGAAAATGATAAGAGAACTTTGCTTAAGACTTAAAACCAGGAAATAGATTAGGATTCTATTAAAATAGCAGGTACATGGACCTGTGACAACACAAAAGAAGACAAAAATCCTCAAAAGAAGACAAAAATCCTCTAGAAAACAAAGCATAGAAAAAGATTAGTAATGTTTTAGTCAAAAGTCATAAAATTCTATGTCATCAGTTCAGTCTCATGTATTTAATCCATCGTCTGTTGTAGTCTGATTTTTCTGTTTAAATTTTGGAAGATAACTTTCAACTCTGGACTTGCCCCTACCATTAGGCTGGCCATTCTCTTGGTTGTTTTTGAACTCTTATTTCTGTGGGTCTGACTTTCTTTCTCCTGGTATAGCACTCCCTTCAGAACTTCTTGGAGAGCTGGTCTGATGTCAGTAAATTCTTTCAGGTTTTGTTTGAGAACGTTCTTATATTCTTTTCCCATAGGAAAGATAGTCTTTGCCAGGTATAATATTCTTTGTTAAAATTATTTTTCACTCAACACTTTGAATATATTTTCCCATTCTTTCCTTGCTCACATTGTTTCTGATGAGAGGTCCACTGTTAGCCTGATCGAATATTCTTTGTAGGTAACTTGACGTTTCTCTCCTGCCAGTTTTGGTATCTTGTTTTTGTCTGTAGTTTTGGTCAATTCTGGCTATAATGTGTCTTGGAGAAGATCTTGTTGGATTGATTCTATTTGAGGTCCTTTGTATTTCTTGGGACCGGATCTTTGAATGACCCTCTAGGTTTGGAAAGTTTTCTTTCAGGATTTCATTATTTACTGGCTTTGTCTTGTTTTGTTTTGTTTTGGAGACGTTTTCACTATAGGACGCGTGCGCTCGCCAGACAGACAGGGAGAGACATAGAGACAGAAAGCGAGAAATCACCCCCCCAGGGGGGATGGTCACGCCGCAATCCCTTCTCCTCCATTCTCCTCTTGGGATCTTGGGCACGCACGCACAAGCGCCCAGCATGAGTTTTAAGCCACCAGGTCCAGGACGCGAACTGCGGTTGACTACGTGGAGTCCAGCGACATAGCCATTATGCTAACTGCTGGTTCCTGTCATTATTTACTTTTTAAAAAATAAGTTTAAGAGCATCTGTGGGCATCTTCTGTGGAGACTATGTTTTGCTACCAAATTGACTATGTTTTCTGTTGGTTATTGAACATTTCAATTCTGATTAAAGTTTCATTTGATTGATAGTACTGTCATTTTACATAGAGTCAAAAATGCCTAAATCAGACAAACCAAATGTTTTCACTTTAATGAGATCTGATTTAGCCAAATACCTGCAAAGAACTGTCATTCAAAGTGAATTTTGACAATTAAGATATTTTTTGGCAGGACCAGCAGGTGGCATAATGATTATATCACTGGACTCCCACATGGTCAGCCACAGTTCAAGTCCCAAAACCAGCTACTTAAAACTCATGCCGGGCACGTATGCATGTGTGCCCAAGATCTCAAGAGGAGAATGGAGGAGAAGGGATGATGGTATGGCCACCCCTCCTTGGAGGTGATTTCTCATTTTCTGTCTCTCTGGCAAGCACACATGCCCTATAGCAAAAATTTCTCCCTAAATATATGTGTGTATACACACACATATATATGCGCACACACGTATATATCAAATCCTGGACCCAGTGACTTGAAAAACATTCTAGATGCATATGTATGCATGCCCCAAATACCCAGAGAATGAAACAGAAGATATTGCAATGTGGCCATCCCTCCGGGGGGTGATTTCTTACTTTCCCTCTCTCTATCTCTTTCTGGCAATCACACACACCCTATAGCAAACTAAAACAAACAAACAAAACCAAGATACATTTATCTCACTATAAATATGAAGATCCTTCAGTGTTTCAATATGAAAATGAGATGGTATTCATAGAAAAAGGAAAGCATTCAGTTCTAACCACAGCTGGATCTTGATCTTGATGAGAGGATTACAAAGTTCTCTCACCTTTTATTCATTCATTCAGCTGACATTTACTGATCACTTAGATGGTAGTTATTTAAGGTAAAGGCTTGAAAACCAGATTACCTGGTCTTAAATAAGTACTCCACCACTTACTAGAGTTCTGATCCTGTGTATTCATCAAGATGAGTTAGAGCAGCTATGTAACAGAACAAACCTAAAACCTTAGCTGCTTCAACTATTTCTTTAAATAATTGTTTAATTTAACTTTATTATTATTATTATTATTATTTTCCAGTTTTATCAGAGAGACAAAAAAAGAGAGAGGGGGAAATTGAGAAAGCAAGCCACCAGGTCCAGGACTTGAGCCACAGTTGGCCAGGTGGGAGTACAGTGCCTTTCACCACCGCACCACCTGCCAGCCCCACTTAAAATATTTTTTACTCATGCTACATTTCCATTGTGAGGAAGAGGGCTATGCTCCATATAATCACTCAGGGATCCAGAGTGATGGAGACTAGCACCTTGTAGCTACATATGCCCTGGTGGATCTCATACGAGAAATTAAACGCTTCATCAGAGAAGTGACCCACAGCATAGAAGTGACCCATATGAATTCTACTCAGAGTTTATTGTCCATTACAGTCACAAGACCACCTAAGTACAAAAGAGTAGGAAAGTGATTCTCCCACACGTCTGGAAAGAAAGAAGATCCAGGTAAGAATGAGCACTAAAAGGCTCCATGACATCTTGGACAACTTATTTAACCTCTTTGTGACTTCATTTCTTCATTTATACTCTGAAAATAATCTCGGGTCGCTGAAAAAATCATGATGTATTATTCTGTTTTTCTATGCAAAAATGTGTCATGACCCAATGACAGTGCCTAGTTTTTAAAGTGATTGTGAGGATTAAGTTAGTGTGCCTAGAAAACTTTGAACTGTGCTAAGCAGTGGGAACAAAAGAAAAATTACGCTGCTCTCTCCACCCTGGAAGTTCATATATTGGCAGAATATAGAAACGTACACATAATAGTTCATCAAGAAATGTTATCATCACAAGGGAAAATTATCTCAGTTTTGACTACTCAGTAATGCAAAGAAGCAAAGTAGCATAGGAGTAATGAAGCACAGGCTATGGAGGCAGGAAATTCTTGGTTTGATTCTTGGCTCTGCTACTGTGATTTAGACAAGTAACATAACTTCTCCCAGCCTCAGTATCATCTCTGTAAAATAGTGAACTTCAAAGTATTCACTTGTAGCTAGTAATACAGACTCAATGTGAAGCAGGTAGCATAATACACAACATTAATTCAATTAATAGCTTTCATTTAGGATATATTCTTGAATATTCTACACAGAAACTGCTTCTGCTGTTCTAGTTGAGTCAGTAAATGTGCAGAAAGCACCTGTGTGCCTCCCCCATACTTCCATGGGAATATACATTTAGGAAGTTTATCTTTTTGAGGTTATGTTAGTTTAAAGCAGAAAATACACACACACACACACACACACACACACACACGCATTCCAGACACTGTATTTCTTGACCTAGCCCTTGCCCTTTTACTGTATCTGCTCTCCAAAATTCAACACCATCAAAATTCTTCACGAGTATTTTCTAAGTCTTATGTATTGTCCAAACAAAGTCCTCTTTTCTTTTCCTTTCATCTTCCTCTGTTGAACCACTAGAGAGGGCACTTCAGCTTCCTACAGCTCCACAGCCCAGGAAGATCCTATTGCCAGTCACAGAGATGGGAAGATGGGACACTCTGCTGTGAATGAACTGCCACGGACATCCTTTAACTAATATATTTTTTAGAGGTTTCTGCCTTAAGGCGCATGTGCTTGCATGTCTCTTGACAGAGACAGCGAAAGGGAAAGTGAGAAATCACCCCCCAGGGGAATGGCCACACCACAATCCCTTCTCCATTTTCCTCCCAGGATGTTGGGCATGCAAGTACATGGGCCCAGTGTGGTTTTTCAAGTCACCAGTTTAGACTTGAACCATGGAAAGCCATGTGGGAGTCCAACAACATAACTACTCTGCCATCTACTGGTCCCCCTTTAACTAATTTTTCATTTATGAATAGTAAGTTCTCAAGCCCTACTTCATATTCTCATGAATACCTATCTTTGGCCAAGTACCTTCACTGTAATCAATCTTATATCTTGTGTAGCTGTGTAGATGTTAGCATAATAAGGATGTTTATTATTAATCAAAAGTTAACTTACAAAATCAACCCAATGACCCCATTTTTATTATGGGTTGAACAAAAGACTTTGAACACCACAAAAAAAAAATGGACAGTCTGTATTTTCCTTTAATATGAATCCTAATAAATAATTAGCCATATACTTTTGTATTATGTAACCCCTAATATATTTTTTAGGCTCAAAAACATCTTTATTAATCAAAATAGAAACAATTACAATTAACACGTTTTTCCCATAGAGAAGGAAGTTTGTTTATTCCTATAGCATAAAAATCCGTGCTTCAGGGTTTGACAAACTCTTAGAAAGCCTCTTCTGCATCCCACTACTGAAATGTTTTCCCTGCAACAAACTGTTGATATGCTTGAAGAAGTGGTAGTCAATTGATGAGAGGTCAAATGAATATGGCAGATGAGGCAAAATGTCATAGTCAAATTTTCAACTTTTGAAATGTTGATTGTGCAACATACAGTAAGGTATTATCAGGAATTGGGCCCTTTCTGTTAACCAATGTTGCTTGCAGACATTGCAGTTTTCAGTGCATCTCATCCATCTGCGGAGCGTACTTCTCAGATGTAACGGTTTCACAAAGATTCAGAATGCTTAGTTGATCAGACCCCTCCAGTAACCATGACCTTTTTTATGGTACAAGTTTGGCTTTGGGAAGTGCTCTGGAGCTTCTTCTCCATCCAACCACTAAACTGGTCAACACCGATTGTCATATAAAATAAACTTTGTTGCACATCATAATCCAGTTGAGAATTGGTTTATTGTTGTAGCATAGACTAAGAAGATCACACTTCAAAATGACGATTTTATTTCTTCGGTCAGTTGATGAGGCACCGACTTACTGAGCTTTTTCACTTTTCCAATTTGTTTCAGAAGCTGAACAACCCAGGGGATGGTCAAGGATGATTTCTTCAGCAACTTCTTATGTAGATGTAGGAGGGTCAACTTAAAAGACTGCTCTCAATTGGTCACTGTCAACTTTCAATGGCCAGCCACTACGCTCATCTTTGAGGTTCTCACCTTCTTTACAAAACTCCTTGAACCACCACTACACTGTACATTCGTTAGCAGTTCCTGAGCCAATGTGCTATTGATGTTGCAAGTTGTCTCCACTGCTCTATAACCATTCTGACCTTGAATAAGAAAATTGTTTGAATTTGCTTTTTGTTTAACATCATTTCCATAGTCAAGTGGCACATGGATCAGATTATAATATGCCTATAAGACCAAGTAGAGTCTTCCACTTCACTGGGCTGCCTCCAGTTTCAGACGCTGGTCACACCCTTAGTTTCTATACTGTTCCAAAGTTATAATAGTATTAATAATTCTGCCCTTTTAAATATAAATATCTTCTGCTTCCATTCAGACTTTAGTATGAAAGAGAATCCTTCAGGTCTTCCACAACCCAAGCCCAATCACAGTCACTATGCCAATCCCACCTACTACCTGAAAAGAACAGTTATCCCCCTCACCACAAGAAATCACAGTGCAGAGATGCCAAAATAAACTCTATTCTCACAAAATCTTAAACTCAATTCTGTAACCCTTAATATCTTACAGGCCTTCAGTAAATATATAGTGGTAATTTACAACATAGCTATGAATTAATAATAATTAGCCTTATTGAAATACTATCTTTTAAAGTTTTTGTTTTTTGTTTGTTTTGTTTTGTTTTGTTTTGTTTTAATTTATTGAGAGAGAAAAAGAAATACCATTGACAGTTTCACCATGCTGAGATTTCCCCTCTGGACTCCCTGCCAGTTAGGATCACAGGCACGGGCATGTTTGAGTTGGCCCAATATCCAAACCCAGGCCTACCATGTGGCTCTAGTATTGTAGAATGGCACACTACCACCTGCACCACCATGATTGGGCCTGAAATATTTTTAATAGAATTACAGAAGAGTTTCACAAGCTGTTAGTCTGAGTGTGACACTATAAACACCAGGAAGCCAGGATCATGAGAAGAGATTGGGCCTAGAAGTTCTCTCTTTCTGATCCATTCAGCTTCCTAACAAACCCTAAGAGCTCAGAGAGGGATATTCATCACCCCTCACTGTATCCCTGGGTAGTGCCAACTGCTGGAGACCCCACATGGTGCTTGCCTGAAGCCTGTAGACTTCTCCTCCACAGCACAGTGCTGCTTCAGGGAAGACTTGTAGGCCTATAAATGAAGCTCAGCTGCTTCAAACACCCCCTCCCTGCTGCTATGTTCTGCCCATCAAATGTTCATGTGTTGGAATTTGGTCTCTTGTATAATGGCTTTGGGGAGCGGTAAGAGTTTTAAGGGGTGAGATTTAGTGGGTGGTGTTTGGATCACAGGAGCATCACCCTCATGAATGGATTAATGCTTTGTCTCCCCAGAAGGAATGAGTTCTCACTTGATGGGATGGGTTTAGTTCCCATGAGATCAGGTTGGCATTAAAAGAAGAGGTCTCTCTCTCCTTGCATGTGCCTGCTGACCTTCCTGCTTCTGTCAGCTATGTTGTGACATAGGAAAAGCAGCTGGCCAGCCTCAGAGACATTTCAGCCATCAGAGTAGTGAGCCAAAAGAACCTCTTTTTTATAAATCATCCAGTTTCAAGCATTTCTGCTTAGCAATATGCTAACAGACTAAGACAGCTACCCACACACCTAGCCTCAGACTTTCTGTCTAGCCTTGCCCCCAGAAGCCTGGGGTGTCTCAGGATGGTTTGTCTGCCTCTCTGCCTCTTCTGCTCCAGCCAAGGTAGAGCAGTGGTAAAAACACAATGCTCTGTGAGGCTGACCTATATGGGAAAGTTCCAGATTCTCATCTTTGAGCACATATGCCCATGTCCTGAGGCTGGCTAAAGGCTGGGAGTGGATTGTAACATCAGGCCCGTGTTGGGGGACATACTCTTGACAAGACATACTCTTGTTTCTCTGCCTCTCTCACTCATGGAGGAAATAAATAAACTTTAAAAAGAAAAGAATTGGTCAAAGGAAGTATGTGTGTGTGGTGGGATGGGGGAGGACACCATAGTAGAGAGTATTCTAGAAAGCTTAAACAAGTGTGCAGAGGCCCTAGGAAGGGAAAAGCTGACTCCTCTAAAGAACTCAAAGAACATGGTTGAAATGCAAAATTCAAAGAGGAGAGTGCCTGAGTGGAAACTAGTGAGCAGGCAGGGGCCAGATCAAGAGACTTGTTGGCTAAACTAAAGACTTGACCATTCCAACTGTTGCTGGCCAGGTGGGATCCAGCTCCCTCTGCACACTTAACCACTGCACTATGGGGCCAGCCCTGAAATGGCTTCTTAGCTCTCTCCCTTCCTCCAGTGATTTTCCTACACAGTAGTTAGAATAATCTGGGATGTGCTCATGTGCCCAGGATCCTGACAGGATAGAGAATTGGAGGGAAAAGGGATTGCAGCATGACCAGACCCCACTGGGGGATTTACTCTCTCTCTTTTTCCCACCTCTGGCATTAAAGAAAAAGAGAGAGAAAGAAAGAAAAAGAGAGAGAGAGAGCAAGGAAGAGGAGAGGGAAGAAAGATAAAAAAAGCTATGTCATTAGTCTTAATAAGAAATGTTACTAGGTCAGCCTAGCTTGTGACAGTAGAGATGGAGAAAAGTAGACAGTTTTATGGTATATAAGGACATAAAACTAAGTCCTAAAAATTCAAACTACCAATTATAAATTTAATTTAAAATGTGGGAAACAACCGAGTAAAAATCAGGATATTCCCTATTCATAAATAGAAAGAATGACAGCTTTCTTTGAAACAATGACATTTATGCAGATCTAAAGGGCAATATGACAAGTTGGATTCATGCCTAAAACTTAAAATTTGGGGTTGTTAGAAATGCTTGTATATATGTAGATATACACACATATGTATTTATTTTATATTACATTTAGAGTTTATAGATCACATATTCATTTCATATATATTTTAAATCAAATATGAATACATGTGCATATTGTATTTATGAACATATGTGCACTCACACTGTGTCCTTAAGAACAATAAAGAACTCTAAGATCCTCAGGTTATCTTCTTGTCTAACACAGGGCTGCACCAATTACGTTACTTAGCCTGGTTGGTTTGCCTGGAAATTAATGGAAGCAGTAGAACATGTGTTTGTACATAACTTATGTCATATCTACAGATTGAATGCTACTTTGTTTGTTATTCATCCTTCCTGGGAGAAGAGGGACTCTTCACATTGGTTCCAACTCAACACATTGGTTCCAGGCAGAACACAGAAACTGGACAGAAAAATCTCTATTTTCATTTCCTTTAGCCTTCTGGAATCCGATTCATTTCTGGATCTTGAGATAGTCTGAGTAGCAAGAGATGAGTTGTGGCCATCTGGTACTTCTGGGAATATATAAATGGGTCATGAAGAAAGCACCAGGCTAGGAATTTTCAAACTTCAGTTCCAGACGTGACTTCCTAGATTGCCTTGAATGGATATCTTAGTCTATTTTTGCTGCTGTAACAAAATACGTAAACTTGAGTAATTCAGAATGAACAAAAATGTCTTGGCTCACAATTCTGGAGGTTGGAAAGTCCAAGATCAAGATGCTAGCATCTGGTAAGGGTTGTCTCGCAGCTTCATTCATGGCAGAAGAGCAGAAGAGAGGGCAAAGGAAAGGGCAAGAGGGATCAAGTTTATCCTTTTATCAGGAACCCACTCTTCCAGTAACAAATCCATGTTTGCAATAATGGCATTAATCCACTCATGAGAGCAGAGTCCTCATGATCTAATCGCCTCTTAAAGGTCTCACTTCTTAATATTGTTACAATGGCAATTAAATTTCAACATGAGTTTGGCATCAGGCAAACATGCAAACCATAGCAGTCAATTACTTGGCTTCTCTCAACATTGTTTTTTCAGCTGTGCAATTTGGGCTACATCATGTCTGACATCACTATAATACTCATTTTATGATTCAAAGAAAAAATACAAAGACTCCTACCTAACATTTCACACACAGAGTGTCTTTAATTATTCATTTATTCTTTTAACGAATTAGAAGATGTGCCCAGCATTATCGTAGGCCTCACAATAGTGAACAAAAGCAAATATCCTCATGCAATTGTTTCAGTATCTGTAGTGGCTTTATACAAATCTTAGGCCATTAATATTAACATCTTTAATAAACAGAAGAAAATTTTTGTTTGTCTATTGGACATTTAATAAAGGAAATCGTCTGGGGACCAGTAGTTGGCGTAATGGCTATGTGGCTGGACTCCCATGTAGTCGACTGCAGTTCAAGTCCTGGACCTAGTGGCTTACACTCACGCCAGGCATATGTGCATGTGTGCCCAAGATCCAAGAGGAGAATGGAGGAGAAGGGATTGTAGTGTGGCCATCCCCCCTGGGGGGTGATTTCTCACTTTTTACCTCTCTGTCTCTCTCTTTCTGGAGAGTGCACGTGTCCTGTAGGAAAAACCTCTCAAAAAAAAAAAAAGAAGTAGTCTGTTTTTTAATACGTATTTCAGATATCATCTCCTTCCTCCAGGAAACCTTCTCTCCGAAGACTTCTATATGTTACAACATTTTGGGCTATAATATTTATTCATGAATTCTATGTGTATTTATATATTAATAGATAAAAATAAATAACTTCTGTTGAAGGCAGTTATCCGTCATCTCTATTAGACCACACTCCCCAAATAGGTAGTCACTTAACTTCAGCACCCTCAGCACAGTGTTGAGCCATGGTAGTGCTCAGTTTGGATGGAGCTGACCTGTTGGAATATGTTGTGCTGAAACCCCAAGACCTTGTTGACTTGCGTAGGAAGGGACTTTAAAAGCATCATTACGCCTGCAGCTAATCCAACTCTTGTTCTCTTGCCAGGTTTCCTATGCCCCACCTGCCCTTTCCTGCCCCCACATTTTTCTCCCATCCCAAGGCTCAGCCTTGCCCAAGTCCTGCTTTCACAGCTGCCAGCTGTCTACGGCAGGCTGCAGATCTGATCTTAGCAGTAGATACCCTGACATGGGAGCCTCTGACCTGGGTGGGAACACCATAAGGAATGCCATAGAAAATCCACTGAGGTGTGAGAAGAAGGTACACACGTTCTAATATATATATATATACACACACACACACATATATATATATATATATATACACACGTATGTACAGATATGCAGGTACATATACACACATATACCCATACACACACCTATGTACACATACACACATGTATACATGCACATATACACAAACATATTGACTCGATACACATATGTACACATGTGTACCCATACACACATACATGCATGTATACATATATGCACATATATGTACATACATAGAAGTGTATGCACACACCAATGTTTATATCAAAGCAAAATGAAGATTGGCTAACATTTTAAGTGTGGGTTGACATCAGCACCCCCATTTGGCGTGCATGACAGCCTTTCGGTACATCCTGACTCAGGACACCTAAGAGAAGGGAGGAGGGGAGTTTTCACAGCAAAGAAGGGGGTCACTGTGGGTTCAGGGAGATAGATTCACAGAGTATGTTATCTGGTTTTAACTAATTTACCTTCACAAAATAGAAAAGTGACTTGAAAAGATTCCTACAAAAATAAAATTCTAAAATAATGTGCAAAATATGTAGTCAACATGGCAGTAGTAAGTTAACGTGCCAGGCCTTGTCCTAAGTGTGCCATCTTCATTAACTCAGTTAACGGTCATAAAAACCCTGTGATGGGAACCAGCAGTTAGCGTAATGGCTATGTCGCTGGACTCCCACGTAGTCAACCACGGTTCGCTTCCAGGACCCGGTGGCTTAAAACTCACGCCGGGCGTGTGCGCGTGCGTGCCCAAGATCCTGAGAGGAGAATGGAGGAGAAGGGATTGCCACGTGACCATCCCCCCTGGGGGGTGATTTCTCGCTTTCTGTCTCTATGTCTCTCTCTGTCTGTCTGGCAAGCGCACGTGCCCTATAGCAAAGAAACTCTCAAAAAAAAAAAAAAAAAAAAAAGCAAAAACGCTGTGAGGAAGGTACTCTTTTTATTTCCCTTTCAAACAGGAGGAAGAGGCATGGAGAGTTGGAAGTAAATTGCTAGTCAGTGGCAGAGCAGCACGTCCACCTGGCAGTCCTGTAGAGTCAGTCCCCTTAAGCACATATTCTGCTTGTAAATGCAAGGAAATGGAACACTTGCCGATGCTTCTCCTCTTGGCAGAGGACCTCGGTCGGATACCTGAGGAAGCCAGACACCATGCCAACATCGTCAAGTCTGACAAATGCCACAGCCCAATGAATTGTTATGTAAAAAAGACCCTGATGTACATGTGCATTCACTGTCTTTAGTAAATGTTGCTCTAAATTGTTTACTAAGTCTTAGCATATTACTTAATAAGAGTAGGACATGTATCGAGTATACAAAAAAATTAACTAACACGTATTAGTTCTTTATGAAATAAATACCAGGCCTAAAAATATTTGGAGACCAGGCCCTAGAGATGAACAGATAACTAAATAAATTTCTATGGAGGTCCATTAGCTCACACTCTAAGAAATTTATTGTGGTTACCTTCTAGGAAATAAAACTGTGTGTCAAAAAGAAAATTTAAAGAATTATTTAATTTTACTTATTATTATTATTTTAAATTTGTTATAGGGCATGTGCATTCACTAGAGAGAGACAGAGAAAGAGAGAGAGCGAAAGAAAGCCACCAGGTCCAGGACTTGAACCATGGTCACCCATGTGGGAACCCAGTGCCTTAACCACCATGTCTCCTTTTGGCCCCAGAATTTTTTTGTCTTTTAATTTGCTAGAGGACATGTGTTCTCACTGGAGAGAGATAGGGAAGAGAGGAAAAGTGAGAAAGAACAGCACATAGGTAATGGCCATGCCACAATCCCTTCTCCTCCATTTTCCCCTCCTTCCGGATTGAGCACATATGCACACGTGCTCATGTTTCTAAAGCCTCTGGTCCAGAACTCAAACTGTGCTGTTGGCCACGTGGGATTCAGCTGCCTCAACCACTATACCACCAGCTAGCCCTGGAAATTGTTTTGAGATAAAATTTCTGGGTCTGGCAGGTGACGTGGTGGCTAAGGCGCTGGACTTCCATGTGGATGACCACTGTTGAAGTCTTGAACTTGGCAGCTTGCTTTCTCTCTCTCTGTGTGTCTCTGTCTCTCTCTTGTGAAGTCAAATAATAATAATAAATTAAATAATTCTTTAAAAATAAAAGATAAAATTGTCTGCACTCTATAACTGAAACTGATTGACCTAAGGTTGTACAATCACAAGAGATCGGGGTTAGTGCCAGAAGTGGAGTGTGTGGAGAAGAGGGACCTAAGGAAGGACATTTGGAGAAGGGATATGGAGACAGAAGCATTGACAAGATGAGGAGGTGTGGTGTTACTGGTGGAAGATATTCTGATCAACTGGACTGGGGAGAAATGTTCGCGTATTGAAATGTTCACTTTGTAAGCTAAATAATATGATTGAATGTATATAAAAAATTAAAATAGGGAACCAGCAGTTAGCGTAATGGCTATGTCGCTGGACTCCCACGTAGTCGACCACGGTTCGTGTCTCGGACCCGGTGGCTTAAATCTCACGCCGGGCACGTGTGCGTGCGTGCCCAAGATCCCGAGAGGAGAATGGAGGAGAAGGGATTGCGGCGTGACCATCCCCCCTGGGGGGTGATTTTTCGCTTTCTGTCTCTATGTCTCTCTCTGTCTGTCTGGCGAGCGCACGCGCCCTATAGCGAAAACCTCTCAAAAAAAATTTAAATAAAAGTGAAAAATAAATAAATAAAAAATAAATTTTCTATTTACTAATTGTAGGTTTCAATTATGTTAGACTGTCACAAACTACTAGGAAATATTTCATAAGGAAAGGACAAAATCTATTTCCATGTCTCTCTACTAATTACCAAAAGTGCCTACTTCTCGGTCCATGATGTTCGTCATGCTCTTTTCCAACTCTTCCAAGCTGCTTCTGCCTCTCACAACTGTCTTTTCCCTTGCATCTCCACTGGAGCTGTCAGTACTCAGTTGTCTTGGCCATGGAATAGGTAAAGGGACCCCTTATTCTCACTGTACTTTCTGTCAATCATTAGAGGCTCAAATGCTATGTCCAGACAGAACCCTGTTCTTCTCACGTACACGCAGGACTTTATGTACGCTTACATTTTTCTATTATATTTGTTTGTTTTTGTTCTGGCTGGCTGCCATGTACAAGTGTGCAGCTTACACAATGCACATGGATGCCCAACTAAGGGGGGGCGGGGACTCCAATCTTGTCAAAGCTCTGCTCACTAAGCCATGAGCCTGGAATGGTTATCCCAATTTACACCTTGGCTAGGGCTGTGCTTTCTGGTCAATGATGTGAGCTCCCTGAAAGTAGAGAATATTCTTAGTCACTTACCAGACACAGTCTCAGGCAGCATGCCTTGTTAGAAGATTCTCAATGAATATCTGTTGAATTGAATTTCACAGGACGTTTTCAGACATAAAATTCTGACACGCTCCATCATTTTCAATCTCCATTATCCAATTATGCAGGAAATCTGTCACCAGACTGACTTTACACTCTCTTAAACATCTGCCACAATGTCAAATACCTTAGGGCTATTTAGTGGAGATTAATTTATTATAATAAATGACCCTTACTCATTTTCTGTTCTTTCCATTGAATTTTCTGATCTATTTTTATTACTTGCTTTCTAAGTTTTATTTATTATATTTTATCTTCCGAAGAGCCTTATATGACTGTAGTGTTCTCATGCATAGTAAATTTTGGAGTTTTTGCAGTAAAATGAGACATTGACTCTGGCTAGGCATTTGTGATTCATCATAAACAGCGGTGCCATATAAACAGCAAGAATCTAATAAATGTCGAGTATTGACAAGAATGGTGATGATGATTGAAGTCAAAAGCCCATACTCTACCTATAGACTAGAAAAAATGACATAATAAAATTTCTGGTATATTTTTAAATTAAAAAAACAATTTCTACCAACAGTTAACATTTCATTGTCAATTTAAATTTTTTCTACCAGCGAATTCATATAAACTGATGAGAGAAGATATTCCTTAAATCACTTTTAGTAGGTTGTGAAAGGTCTTGATTAGAAATATTATAGGAACCAGTAGTTGGTGTGATGGTTACACTGGACTCCCACATAGTTGACCAGAGTTCAAGTCCCAGACCTGGTGGCTTAAAACACTCCAGGTGCATGTGTGTGTGTGCCCAAAATCCCTAGAGGAGAATGGAGGAAAAGGGATTGTGACGTGACCATCTCCCCGGACGGATGATTTGCACTCTCTGTCTCTGTGTCTCTCTGGCAAGCACATATGCCCTACAGCAAAAATCTCTCCCAATAACAAAAAGCAAGCTTAGCAATTGTGAATAAGGCTGCAATGAATATAGATGTGCAAGTGCTTTTTCGAAGGAGTGCTCTCCTGTCCTGTGGGTAGATACCCTGGAGTGCAATTGCTGGATCATGTGGTAGTTCTATTTGAAGGTCTTTGAAGAACCTCCATATCACTCTCCACAGTGGCTGGACCAATTTACATTCCCACCAACAGTGCAGGAGAGTTCTCCTTTCACCACATCTCCTCCAGCACTCACCATTATTTGCTTTTTTAATCTTTGCTCTTCTGACTGGGATTAGGTGGTATCTCATTGTGGTTTTGATCTGCATCTCCCTAAAGTCTCTTTACAATCAAAATGATGTATAGCAATTCAATATATGAATAATAATAATAAATAAATAAATAAAATAATTCTTTTAAAATAAAGCAAGGTTGGATGATATTATGCAAAAAGCTATCTGATCTATAAAATGAAGGAGGAGGAGAAACGGGATGGCAATTACCAATGTTCTTTTCAAGAAGATGTTGACTGTAAGGGAGGGAGATTGCTGATCTCTCAGAAAGGGCTAACTGTGAGTACTGTATAACTAAATCTCTAAAACATTATAAACAGGTGGGATCATTCAGTCTTGTGAAATCACCAAATAATTCAAAGACCAGTTCAAACATTTAACGTATAAAAATATCAAGCAGAAAATCATTTGCTGAAATTTGAGTCTCATTTCAGTTAAAAAATAAAAGTGATTGGTTTATCATTGCTTCTTTTCACTATTGGTAGATTATCCTTATGTCATAACCATTCAAAGAGTTAAAAAGTAGTATCTGTAGAAGCAACTGAGGCTTTACTTATGATGAAAGTATTTGAAACCATAGTACTTAGATTTGAGTCCTGGCTTTATCAATAATTGGCCTGGTGACTTCTGCAAATTACTTAATCTCTCTATTCCTGTTTCTTTGTCTACAAAATGAAGATAATAACTGTAACCAGCTGAGAAAAGTTGTTGTGAGAAATAATGAGACACAATGTGTAAAATACTTTATATAGGGCCTGGACCAGAGTAAATATCGAATAAAAATTTGCAGTTGTTATCAGAGATATAACAAAGAATTTATGGGGTCAGCCAGTGGTATGGTAGTTAAGGCTGCTGGATCCCACATGGCTGACTGCATGGTTCAAGTCCCAGACCCAATGTCTTGAGAAACATGCTAGTCACATGTGCATGCATGCCCAAGATCCTGAGAGGAAGGAGAAATGAAAGAGAAGTGATTGTGGTGTGACCATTCCCTATGTGGAGTGCTTTTTCTTTCTTTCTCTCTTCCCTCATGCTTCCTCCTCTGCCCAATCCCTGCAAACACATGTCCCCTCTGACCAAATTTAAAAAAAAAAAGAAAAAAGCGAACAATGAAAATATTATGAATCAAAGCAGACAGTAAATGATAGCTAAAGTTTTAAATACTGAACATCTACAATGTGTCAATTACTATGGTAGCTGATTTTCACACTTCATATTTTTTAATTAGTTGCTTTTAAATGATATAAAAAACACATATTCCCCCATAAAAGAATTAAATGAGCACAAAATAAGTTAATGTGAAAGAGAAGGTCCTGACTAATCCTTCATTTGCATTGCCATTAAAATCTCCATTTCTGTTACTCAGAGATAACAGCCACAAAGTATTTTAGGGGGAGAAAAGGGAGGAGCATGTGTATTAGAGATGTCTATGTTCATGCTATATAATACACACACACACACACACACACACATACATATATTTGTATAAGTGTATTTAGATATGTCTTTGTTCATGCCACACACCCACACACACACACACACATATTTGTATAAGTGGTATTAGAGATGTCTATGTTCATGCTATATAATACACACACACACCCACACACACACACACACATATTTGTATAAGTGGTATTAGAGATGTCTATGTTCATGCTATATAATACACACACACACATATTTGTATAAGTGGTATTAGAGATGTCTATGTTCATGCTATATAATACACACACACACACACACACATATTTGTATAAGTGGTATTAGAGATGTCTATGTTCATGCTATATAATACACACACACACACACACATATTTGTATAAGTGGTATTAGAGATGTCTATGTTCATGCTACATAATACACAAACACACACACACATATTTGTATAAGTGGTATTAGAGATGTCTATGCTATATAATACACACACACACACACAGACACACACACATTTGTATAAAGGTCCTCAAAAAATTTATGGAAAACGCATTATGAAAAAACTATGTACGGATTTCATAGAGAGAGAGAGAGGTTTGATATAGGGCAAGCGCCAGAGAGACAGAGAGAGACTGAAGGCGAGAACTCACCCCCCAGGGGAGATGGCCACACTGCAGTCTCTTCTCCTCCATTCTCTTCTTGGGATTTTGGGCACACTTGTACATGTGCCTGCAGTGAGTTTAAGCCATCGGGTTGGGACTTGAACCAAAGTCAATTCCATGGGAGTCCAGTGACATAACTACTACATCATCTGCTGGTCCTTCTAGACCACTTTTTAAAAATAAATTTTCATCTTGCTGTAATTTTAGATGTACAGAAAATTTTCATATTCACCTTTTACCTAATAAAGCTACTTTTATCTATAAAAAAGGAAATTAACATGGGTACATTAATATTAACCAAGCTCTGGACTTCACTTGGATATCACTAGTTTTTCCACCGATGTCTTTGTTTTTATTTGTTCCAAGATCCAATCCAGTATACCACGTTTCATTTAGCCCATATGCTGCTTTTCTTCTTTTATTTTCTCTGAGAGTTTATTTATTGTTCTTTCATGAGAGAGAAACAAAGAGTGAGAGAAAGAAACAAACGAGGAGAGACGAAGACAAGTACTCTCAACAGGATCTCCAGTTGTAATGCTCCTCCAAGTCTTCCTGGAAAGCCAGGATCTTGGGGACGTGTGCATCACTAGCATAGACAAGTTGAACTGGGGAACTGAACCCGGAGTTTCCATATGACTTGTAGCACTGCAGAGTGGTGGGCCACTTCCCTGTCACCATGGCTGGGTCTTGACTGATATTTTTTTCTGTTTTACTAACTGCATGGTATCATATAGAATAAGTGAACCATAATTTACATGATCCCACTGGCAAATTTTATACTGTTTCTAGTTTTGGATTATTACAAATAATGCTATAATAAACATTAATACTCATTGATCTTTGGGCACTCATGTAGTAGAATAAAAAAGAATTAAAGTAGGATTGGCTTGGCCGGCCAGGATAAGGTGCTTAAGGTAGCTGGACCCACGTGGCTGACAGCATCATATGTGTCTCAGACCCAGCAGCTTGAAAAACTCACAGGGCGCATGTGCATGTGTGCCCAAATTCCCAAAGGGAAAATGGTGGAGAAGGGACTATGGTATGGTCATCCCTCATGAAGAATGCCTTCTCACTTGTCTCTGTCTCTGGTAAGTATATATGTCCTATAGCAAATTTAAATAAATTAGTTAATTAAATCAGACTGCTGGGTCAAAGAATATATACATTTGGAATTTTGACACATATTACCATATTGTCTTCAAAATGTTTATACTAATTCATAGTCCATCACTTTCAAATAAGAGTTATTTCTCTATAAATCTTGCTTATCTGAGAGTGAAAAGGGTATTTTATTGTTTTCATTTGCAGTTATTTAATTATGAACAAAGTTATGCATCTTTTCAGATGCTTGTTAGCAATTTATATTTCATTTTTTCTGAAGTGCCAATTTATCTCCTTTAAGCATTCTTCTATTGGGTTGTTCATTATTTTCTTATTGATTAATATGTTCTCTTTTATATTAAGGAAATTAGCCATTTGTCATATTCCTTGCAAGTATGTTTCTGGCTGATATTTTGTCTTTTGAAGTTATTTATATTAATACTTTGCTACACACAAGTTAAGAAATTATAAATTACTATCTTTTCCTTTAAACATAGGACTTTTGTTTAGCAAAAGTGTATGTTGTATGATAAAATATTCACCTTTGTATATATTATTTTTAATCTTCACATAAAGTAATTATAACTCATCCTTGGTGTCCTTGAGAAATATTGAGACTTCTTCAAATGCCATATATATAAATATTATTCTATCACAAAGATCTTAGGAAATTATTTCAGTAAGTGTAACACTATGACTCCCATTTTTTTATTAGATTCCTCCTTATTTTTGCACCTTGAAATTTAAGTGCTTGCAGAACCACGGAGAAAGTGAGGATGAATCATGGTCAATTTGTCTTAGGTTACCTTAAGTTCTGATAATTGTTTCTCCTTTGATGTTTGCCAAGGTATTTTCTGCTGATGTGAGCCTCTTTTTTATATGCTGTGGAACACACTGACCTATAAACTTTTTCTTTATGAACTTCTTTAGCTGAGAGTCAAGCACTTCTTTGGCTGGCTTTTATCTTTATTTCATGTCAATAGAAAAATGCTCCTTCAGGTCCCTGAACCATTCCTTTGAGGCCCAGTGGGTCAAAGAGCTCCATTAATGTCTCGCTCCATTACTTCATAAAAATATTTGCGCGTGTTCCTAGGTTACAGTTCCCAGATTACATTTTCTTGAACATCATGTTTCCTGTTCTTATCTTTATACCAAAAGTTCGTCATCTGGTCCAGCCATGGTAGTATGTGCTAGTTGATGCTGCTACTTGGCAGGCTGAGGCCATGTGGGTGGCCAGAGTTTGGGTCCCTGCCTTGCCCACACTAAAAGCTAGGGGTGGTGGCAAACACCTGCAGTCCTAGCTATTCAGAAGACTGAAGCATAAGGATGGTGACGTGGGAAGATCCTGTATTAAAAAAAATATATATATCGTTTCAATATTCATTAAATTTTCAATTCAATCAACAATCTTACCTTCTTGGGGGTCTGTAGAAACACTAAAATGGTTTTTCTGGCTCCTTTTTCTTGTTCTTTATTGTTGGCATCATTTTCATCATAAATACGAGTCATTGACTAATTTTGCATCCCACTCATTAACCAAACAGCCTATTTCATGACTAAGATCCATCACTTAACTCCTTCAGTCTCATTACTAATCATTGAATTTCTTTTCAGAGTCATTTTTCTAGAGAAAATTGCAATAATTTTTATGGAGTTGCTGCAGAAGTATAGAAGAACAGGCAACAATGAAACTGTATCAACGTATAGTTACTAAGTTATTAACAAGAGTTCTTCACTAACTGATTGACTATTTATTCATTTATGCAGCATATATTTAAAAGCATGTAGCACATGCCAGGGACTGAGAGAGCTGTATATTTGCTCATAGAACTCAGCCTAGTGCTAGGATGACTATGGCCAGCACATATTGATTGCTTAGGACATGCCAGGCAGTGCGTTGAGTATTTTAAACACTTTAAAATCATTTCTTTTTTTTGTAAGATGGGGATAACAGTAGTATTTACGTAGTATTTAGTATTTCATAAAGCTATTGAGAGAATTTAATTAAAAAGTATGGATTAAAGCACCAAGAACAGGGTCTGATCTCTATGAGGGGGACACTAAAAAGCTCATGGAAATATAGAGTTAAAGTGCAAGTTTATCTGGTGCAAAAACTTTTGAAATCAAAGCACGCATAGTTTTGAACTTAGAATGCATTTTTCATGAACTTTTTTGAAGGCTGCTCATATTCAACCAACCTTACTGTTGTAGTTTTAAGGCCATATCCTTAATAATACAGAGGTAGGATTCAAATTCAGGTAATCAGGCCAGCTAGCGGTATGGTAGTGAAGGCGGTTGACACACTGACAGTGCAGTTTGAGTACTGGACCAGCAGCTCGAAAAACACATGGTGCATACCTACACTGTGCCCAGAAATTCCTTAGAGAAGAGATGGGATGGAGGAGAAGGGATCGCAGATTGTTTCATGGCCACCCCCCAGGGGGTGATTTCTCACTTTCCATATCTCTTTGCTGAGCACATGCGCCCTATGGCAAAACTAAAAACAAAATTTCAGGTAATCTAGTTTCAGCTTATTCTTTTGACCACTTTAGCTATGTTATTTCCTATACTCTGGTTAAGTACAATATTCAAATATCTCCTTTAACACAACTGTAGAATGCTACATAACATGGACTTTTGGGGTCAACACTGCAAATGTTAAATTGATAAATGTCCAAGGTCTACTTTATTGCTCCCATTTTCTTTTTTTAAAAAATTTATTTATTCATTCATTTTAATTTGACCAGAGAGACACCGAGAGAGAGGGAAAGTGAGAAAGCAAGCCACCAGGTCCAAGACTCAAACCATGGTTGGCCATTTGGGAGTGTCCAGCACTTTAACCACCACGTCACCTGCTGGTTCCCTATTGCTCCCATTTTCTAATAAGAGAAAACGCAAATTCAGAGAAGTCTTCTATAGAGAAAGTGGCACAGCTTGGATCTCAAAATAGGTTAGTCTGGCTCCAAAATCAAATTGCACTGAGTGTTAAGTATTTTCTTTTTAATCTTATTAAAATACAGTTATGGTGAAAATTTCTAATTTTTATAAAATACATTTAATCTCCTTATTAATAATTATAATCACATTGGTGAATATCACCATTGTTCTTTAATTGCATATGATTTTGATAATATGCTTTTAAAAGTAGTTGTAAAATACAGGAATGTGCAATGAAGGATCTTGAAAGAAAAAGGAAATATGTCACAATCACTCTGAAGTACACTTTTACTTTGGAATTATTCTGATTTGCAGAAAAGTTGCAAAAATAGGACAGTCTGACTATATACATCCCAGTTTCCCCCATTGTTAAGATCTTCCATTACCATGTTGCACTTGCAAAAACGAAGTAACCCAGCCTGGTGATGCAGTTTCAACCAACTGAGCTGTCTTCCTAGAATCCACAAGGCTCACTACAGGCTTGGATCCCTGCATCTGCTTGAAAACACATTGGGGGGACCCACTCATGCGCCCAAGATCCTAAGGAGTTTGAGGGTCCAGAAAAGGGGATTGCAGCATGTAGAGTTCCTGTCCACGGTGCTTCTCTTTCTCACAGGTGTATACCTATTATTCTATATCTATTCTTCATAATGAATAAAATAAACAGTAAACTTACACAAAAAAACCCACAAAGAAATATTAGCAATGGTCAAATGGAGTTTGAAATTAGGAACACACCGTCATTTATATTAGCACCCTCCAAAAGTAAAATACTTGGGTATAAACCTAACAAAATATGCACAAGATCTATAAGAACAAAACTGAGCATGCAGGGGCCGTGGTGGTGGTTCAGGTGGCTGACGCTAAGGGTGGACCCTGGCATCAAGACTCGGTTGTGGATGTTGTCTCCCTTTCACCCCTTTCTCTGTGTCCCATGGGAGAAATATTGCTCACAGAATAAGTAGGAGGACTTTTTAAAAGGGGGGAATATATTTGCATTTAGTAGGAGTAGCCTGTACTTATATTAGGCCTTACAACTCTGTGAATGTATTTTTCATCTTATGAAAGCCATTAAAACCAAGTTCAGAGCCAGCACTTGGTGGTGGTTAAGGCGCTGGATATCCATATGGTGGATCTCGGTTCCAGTCCTGGACATGGTGACTTTTTTTCTTCACTCTCTCTCTCTCCCTGGTGAGCCGCATGTGCCCTATGGCAAATTAAAAATAACAATAATAAATAAAATGAAATAATTCATAAAGTACAGAAATCATCGAATGTTGAATTAGGCATTTTAACAACTATTTCACAAAGTACTAAAGATTTGTAAAACTAATGAAACCTAGTCAGTCACAGTGAGTTCACTAAACATTTTTAGTGGGATGACAAAGGATGTTTTAAAAATACAGTTAATAGAAAACATAACTGGGTTATGTCAAATGATTACTTCATCTCTATCTTATCCTATTTACATTTTACAGATGTTTTGCAATGCTATCCACAGCAGGATGGGTGTATAACTTACATAACTTTTGTTTGGTAACAGAGGAGTACAATCAGACCAAGTGTGAAGAACACAGGTGCGAATACCTAATGCTGCGGGTGTCCGGAACATGGCAGGGTTATACTATCTCCGCACGCAGTAAGAACTCTGGACTTGCAAGTCTCAGGAAGGAAGCTCGCCAAGTTTTCCATATGGAAGGAATAGGATTAATAAAATGACTACTGCGGTGGTTGTTCAGTTCAACACAGCACAATGCTTACTGCCGCAGATTAAAGTTTTCAGACATCTGAAGTGAAGATCAGGGTTGAAGCTTGCTGCAGCCTTCCTCTCCGAGGCCATTTGAGTCCCTGGAAGGGGCAGGGGAACCCTGCTGCAGTGGAGCTGGAGGTAGGGGCGAAGATAGCAGCACTGAACGGGAGCAAGGGGTGTTGCCTCTCCTTGCAGAAGATGGGCCCTGAGATCCCCCGGCCAGACAGAGGGGTGGAGGGTGGGGAGAGGTGCAAAGAACGATAGGGGAATGGAGGGTGCAAATAAAAGCCGGAACGTTCTGACTCGGGGTCGGAGCCTGTGTGAGGGCTGAGGCCGCGAAGTGGCTGGTGGTGGTTTCTCTGCAAGTAAGAAGCCAGGGCACTTGAGGAGGGGATGGCGTCCCGGCGCTTTGCTGCCAGGAAGCGAGAAGAGGAGGCCTCTCGGCCGGGGTCTCTCCCTGCTGGGCGAGCCGCGAGCGCTCGGAGGGCCTGGCCCTTTCCCTGCCCGCAGAGGGAGCTCCGCGGTGCAAAGTCCAGCCTTCCTCTAACCAAAAGCGTTTGCACTGCGGCTCAACCCATTCTGTACACCCGGGGGCTGCGTAGGCGCTGAGGTGATTAAGAGCGAGCGACAACTGCCTGGGCACCTCGGGCGCCAGGGGCCGGGCCGGCAGCCCGATGCCGAATTCTCGCGAGAGCGGCCGCCGCCATTTTTCCATTGATTGCAGCGGGCTGGGGGGGGGGGCGGCGACGAAGGGGGGGGCGGGGGGGGGGC
>NW_006204627.1:948209-968217 GCF_000334495.1 Tupaia belangeri chinensis | reverse complement strand
CCGCGGGCCTGGAGCGGGACCTCCTCCTGGGCTTGCGGGGCTGGACGGATAAAGGAGCGGACCGAGGAGTCAGGTCCTGCTCCGGGAGACGGCGGCCTGCTCAGTACTTATTTAACGCGACGAGCCAGGGCCGAGCGATCATTTCAGGGAAAACGATCTGGAACTGTCGCCGATGGGCGACCGGGTGACGGTGCTGCTGGTCTTGACAGGGGCAGTGTGTAGCTTTCAGGGCTTGTGAAATCTACACCCAGCTTGAGCTCTGTGGGAGGGCAGAGTAACTGTTAGGACTTTTTTTCAACGCCTGTTACTCTAGTGCTGTTGGCCTGCCTGCATGAGGCCTACCAGAGATCGTTGGAAAGTAGTAAACGCGACTTTGGGGTCCAGGTAGGAGGTAGCTGAGCATTACCATATGGAGAAAGGAGCTGTTTTTTCCTTTCATTTTTGAGGTCGAGTTGTATATGTCACTTTGGGAGACTTCTTACATTGTTAAAAGCAGGTGCTCTGAGAAGCCCTGACTCCTTGGCTCCTCTTGAGTAGTAGTAGGTTAAGGATAGAATCCAGCACTGGCCAGTCAATTTCAATGTATTAATAGTATCTGTGTTGGCTTTATAAATATCTTCAGCGTATTCAAATGTGTATTTTTAACTGGCAGATCATCATGCTAATGCTTTGGATTTTTATTTCTGGTATACCTTAAATAGAGGCAAGTGTGGGGTTGAAATTAGCTTTGTAGGATCTTGATATTTAGGAGGTGATCAGTAAAAAATCTTAAAATTTGTTTGCATTTTACATTGCTGTGTAGCAATTCATAGCTACTTAAAAAACAAGCTCTGAGTCTATGCAAAAGTGACATTATTGGAGTTAGTACCTGGATGATACAGATATTTTCCCAGCTTTATCATCTGGACCCTGACAATTGTTTTGCAAGGACAGTTCTTTTAAAAGGCAAAGTTATGTGTCACTACTTATTCATCAAGCATCACCAATTCTATGCAGAGTAGATAAAAAGATGAATTAATCAGAATTCTTGCCTCGGTAGTATTTTAAGCTACTAGGAAAGGGAACACTGGTGTTTGTTGACCTCCAGTTAGGAGCTAGGTACTTTACCACGTAAGTACTCTTACGCAAGAAGGAAATGATAGGTTCTTCACGAAAAGCATAAACATGAATTTCCTTTTAGAGCTACATATAGCTGGTTTTCATTCTTATGGAAAGCAAAGTTTACCCTTTCTTAATTTCTTGACAATTAGAAAATATAAGAACTCTACTTCAAAAAAATACTAACATTAGGTTTATTACCCTAATCAATTGTGCATTTCATTTATAGACAACATAATGTAGATACACAGATACATGACTCCTTAGGAACATATCTATTGCGTTAAAATCGATAGCACAATGCTGCTTTTACCTTTTGGAAGTGTAAAGGTTAAACACTTCTCTTTTAAGACTAACTCCCTTAGTCTTTAAGTGCATAAACTATGTGAACAAAATTATAAATTGCCGGGACCTGTTTGGTTGAACAGGTTTTGAGTGGGGAGGTTGCGGATTAGAAATAAACATAACAACGAACACACAGACATGTAAGTATAGAAAAGCGAGGACTGGGTGGCAATACATTAAAAAAAATTCTGGGCTATATGTCTTCGTTTTCTTTTCTTTAGTCTCACCTTCAGCCTTTTCCCCCTGGGTCCCTTTGTCACTCCTGGATGCATGCACAGTACTCTCAGATCGTAAGACTTTCACTTGTTCTTTGCTTTTTTTTAGAAGCCTAGTTTTCTTCTTTAATGGCCATACTTAATTCTTCAAGTAGTTGCCTCTACTTCCGTATTTGCTTCTGGAATACTGTTCTAGAATACTGCTTCTGGAAACGGTTCCTGCAGATCACCAGTGATTTCTTACACAACCAAATTCACTGGATGTTTTTCTTCTCTCCCTTGAATTTTCTGTAGCATTTGATACTTTAAAAGAAATGCCTTGCTTTTAGTAATATTCTACGTTTTTGTTGTTTTTCCTTTCTGTTTGTCCTGTCTTCTCATTCATTTAGTCAAAACTTTTCTTTGTGTGTGTAATTATCACTTCTTTAAAAAAGTTTATTCGGAACCAGCAGGTGGCATGATGGTTAAGGGACTGGACTCCCTTGTGACCCACCGCCATTTGAGTACCAGACCTGGCGGCTTACTGTCTTACCTTTCTTCTCTCTCCCTCTCTTTCTCTCTGTCTCTCTCCGATGAGCACACATGCCCTGTACAAATTAAATAATAACAATAATGATAAATAAAATTAGATAAATAATAAGTCTTTTTTTTTTAAAGTTTATTTCTTCCATGAGATAGTGAAAGGAGAGAGAAGCATTTCCAACAAGGTCCTCACACTGTGATCCACCCCTCGTCTTAACATGCCTAGAGTATTTAGGTAGGTCCCAGGATATGAACTCAGAACTCTTCCCATATGGGTCCAGGTGCATTACCACCATGCCACCTGCAAACCCAATTTTTATTTGCTCTTATTTTCCAAGTAGACCTTTTTTTTTTTAAAATTTACTTAATTCCATTTGTTATTATTGTTTTTTAATTTGACCAGAAAGAGACAGAAAGAGAGGGAAAATGAGAAAGCAAGCCGCCATGTCTGGGACTCTAATCGTGGTCAGCCAGGTGGAAATCTAGCGCCCTTAACCCCCATGGCACCTGCTGGCCCCCCAAATGGACCTTTTAAGTGGTAGTGTAATCATAGAGTGCTAAAGCTAGGAAAGTATAGTAATCATCCAATAAGTTAAACCCTTCTCTTTACAGATGAGGGAAGTAGGGCCACAGGATTGAAAGTGACTTTGTGGTCAAATAATGAGTAAATGGCAGAGCTAGGGCTAGCACTCACAGTATTTCTTAATTATACTCTATTTTACAAGTTCCTTCATGTAACCTAAAGGTGCTGTAAGACTAGTTTGTAATTCTTGTAGGTGTGTATGCTATGTGAACATAAATTGCAAATTCAAAAGAATAATTGTATCTGTGCTAAAGGCTTACTACTGAGGATGTAGAGGTTTTTTTTGAGGACCTTTTTTATAGGGACCCACTACTAGATTTAGATCTTAGTTTGATATATATGTGAAGTTACTGAATAAATAACATGTTATTCTAGTCCGTGGAACTCAAATACACCTTAGAGGACTGCTGAGGAAAGCAGCTTAATGGAGTACAGGGGTTGGAAAACTACAACCAGTGGGTCAAATCCAACTCACAGTCTGCTTTTCTATGGCCTACAAGTTCAGAATGATTGTTACATTTTTATGTTGTGGAAGAAAAAAATCATAATAATAATATGTGACATGAGAAATGTGTGAAATTAGGATTTCATACATTTCCCAAATTGCTGACTGGAACAGAGCCATGCCATGTATTTGCTGTTTGCTGTGGCTAGAACAGTGGTGTCTAGAAGTTGCTACAGAGACCTAATGCAGGATAAATTCAAGACTTCGTAGCTTGACATGCAAGGCCCCGTATAGTCGATTCTGGCCACAACTCACCCTTCCAGTTTGTCTCTTCACCCATGGAACAAGTTTTTAATGTAGCCAGACAGGTTTTTTTCCTGACTTCATTTCACTGTCATTTGTGCTTTCTCTTTCCTACTTTTCTCTACCTGTCTCAGAATCTTCCTAGACAGTTTTCCTAAGTACTTTATACCTCATGTATTCTAAAAAGCCTTTCTTCACCTTTTTAACCTCAGGGAGTTCTCCCTTTTAGAAGAACGTTGAAGAGGAGTTGTTGGCAACTAGTACACAATGTTTTGTGACGTCTACTATGGTCTTAAACTATGATATACATTTTATATATTAATTGTAAATTCTTTGACACTAGAGATGCTTGTGTATTTCTTTCTCTCTTTGCTTTTTGTTTTTGCACATATTATAAGTTTAGGACAGTGTTTTTTCTGGAGAAGATACTCAGTAAATATCTGTCGATGTGGTTATTAGGTTAGTATGGAAACCTAGAATTCTAGCCAGTTATCTGGTGCTTAGAGGTCTTCCACAGCATCATTGGCAAGCTGTTTTCCAGCTTTTGCTTGAATATCTTCATGACTAATCTCTGATAACATCTTTGTTTTAAAAAGAAATCTGTTATTTTATTTATTTATTTATTTATTGAGAGGTTTTTGCTATAGGGCGCGTGTGCTCGCCAGACAGAGAGAGAGACAGAAAGCGAGAAATCACCCCCAGGGGGGATGGCCATGCCGCAATCCCTTCTCCTCCGTTCTTCTCTCGGGATCTTGGGCACACACGCACGTGCACCTGGTGTGAGTTTTAAGCCACCGGGTCCAGGACGCGAACCGCGGTTGACATGGGAGCCCAGCGACCTAGCCATTACGCCATCTGCTGGTCCCTGTTATTTTAAGTTTTGAGTTGAGAATAAATCTAGGTCTCTCTAGCTACCATCTTTTGATAAGTTGCCTGTGGGACAATGCAGGAATCTTAAAGCTTAGTTTTTCTCATCATTGAACATGGGCAAGGGGAACAAGAGAGCTAACCCTCTCTGTTCACCACTCTGAGCATCTTCAATTCTTCAACCATTTCTCAGTAGCTCTCTTTTGGACATAAAGTGTTTTTAGTATTCTTCTTAAGTTGTTGTACCCAAAAAAGGGCAAAGAAAGTGTGGGCTGTTCATTGTGGTGAACGACAAAGCTTTCTGTCTCCTAGTTTCACTTTGTTATGTATTCGAATTGTGATATATTAATATTGACTTTGAGACCTCTTGTTTTTCTTTGAGATGTTTTTAGGTTTTTGCCATAGGGTGTCTGCACCTGGCAGAGAGAAACAGAGACAGTGAGAAATCACCCTCCTCCCCAAAGGGGGAGGGCCATGCTGCAGTCCCTTCTCCGTTCTCCTTTCAGGATTTTGAGCATACATGCACGTGTACCTGATATGTTTTATAAGCTGCCAGGCTTGAACCACAGATTTGGCCCTGTGGGATCCAGTGCCTGAACTACCATGTCACCTTCTGGGCCAAGCGCTTTTGCTTTTAATGTCATCCGATTTTAATGACTGTCTAGTTTCTTGGTTGTTTTATCATTTTGTTTCCTTATGAGGATTTGTGACATTAATATATATACATTCTCATAACAGGGAAAACTTGGAAGAAAAATTAATTTTTCTCTTAAGTATCTTGCATTTTAAATTACAGTAAGGTACACATTTACTGATGCTTTTTTTAAAAGGTTTTTTTGCCTTAGGGCATGTGTGCTTGCTGGAGAGATAGAGACAGTGAGAGGGAAAGTGAGAAATCACCCCCAGGATCCATGGCCATGCTGCATCCCTTTTCCATTTTCCTCCTGAGATCCTGGGCACACATGCACTTAGGAGTGGCATGATTTTCAAGCCACCGAGCCCAGGGCTCTACCGTGATTGGCCTGTAGAAGTCCAGCGATTCAACTGCTATGGCCCCTACCGATGCTTTTAAAATATTATTTTCACTGTAGTACTTAAAGTGGTGTACATAAATACAAAGAAAATGGAAAATCGGAAACAAAAGGAGTAGAAACATAAACTGCCTGCCATAGTGGTCTTCTTTCTCTTCTCTTTTCCATGCGATAACTGCTACTTCAGTCCACAATTGGTTTTTAGCATTAATAATAATAATAACCAGTATTTATTGAGCATTTATTTATATGCCAGATACTATTGTATGTGCTTTGTGTGTGTGAATTCACTGGAGCTTCAAAGAAACCTCACAACCGTATCAGGTATGTTGATATTATGAGATCCTCAAACAACGAACAACTTGTTTTTCATCTCTATTGTCTGATTTCTTGTGAAATTCGTCAGTGTTGCAGGACACATCAAATGACTATTCTTTTAATTTTATTTCTCCTAATTAAATTACTTGAGGAAATGTACTGCTTTGGTCATTCTTGTTTTGGGTGGTTCTCTTAAAGTAAGTCTACTTTTATTATTATTAATTTATTTTTAGAGAGAGAGAGGAGAGAGAGATTTTTGCTATAGGGTGGATGCACTTGCCGGAGTGACAAGAGAGAAAGAAAAATCACCACTCCCCCGGGGGCTGGCCATGGCACAATCTCTTCTCCTCTGTCCTCTTCTCCGGATTGTGGGCACACTAAGTGCATGCACCTGGTTTGAGTTTTAAGCTGCTGAGACTTGAACCATGGTCTACTCTGTGGGAGTCTACCCACATGACCATTACGCTACCTGCTGGTCTCAAAGTAAGGCTTTTCTTAAATTTAGGGTGTTGATTCTCCTTTAAGAGAAAAGTATGCCAAGTTACATTTATTAGTGTTTTAAATATGGGAGTGTTTAATAGGAGTCATTAGTATTTCAGTTATCATTAGAGATGTTCATTTAATAAAGTGAAAGACCCAACTGGACAGGCATCAGCAATACTGCTTGAGAGGCTGGAAACCATATGGGAGGAAGGGGTTCAGTTCTTTGGTCCATATGCCAGTTTCTGTTGCATGGACCTGAGATCCTAGTTAATTGAGAGGCTGGGGCAGGACAATTGTGGCATCTAGTTTTTAAGGATTTTTTTAAAGGAATAAACTTTAATTTTATATGACGACTATACCTAACTACTTTCTTAGGATTCCTACCTCTTAGAGCTTCACATTTTGAATTAGTCACACAAACTACAGTAAGACACAAGATCCTATTGAAAATGCCTCGTTCATTAAGAACATTAAAAAAGAAAGTGAGAGAAACTGAGCACAGACTTGTATATGATTCTGATTTTGTCAAGGAAAAAAGTAAGAATTTAGGAGTATTTGCATTGAAAGAGTCGAAATAATGCTCTAAAAATTAATGATTACTATTTCTAAATGTGGATGTCTGAATTGCAAGACTATCTTTAGATTTTCTTCTTTACATATTTCAGAAACAAGCATGCATATTTTTTTAAAAAGAAATTAAAATTACCCAATTGTAGTTTTTGAGGTAGTTTTTAACCTAGTGTCATTTTTTTTTCTCTTATGCTGGTGATCTTTTCATTCTGTCTTCTTGAGTAACCTGACCCACTTACATGGCGTCAACCTTTGATTTTGATTTACACTTTTATAGCTCCAGCCCTGACCTCTCTTCTAGATTCAGGTTTCTACCTCCATATTAGATATCAATGTGGTTGTACTTTGTAGTCTACAAATTAAATATGGCTAATACCAAACTCATTTCTTTTATCTTCACTTCCTTTTTCCAACTTGTTTTCTTACGTTTCAGATAGTCTCTTTGCCATCTATTTATCTGCTTACGATTAGAACGTTTTTTTAATTTTGTTTTTACTTTTGCTTTTTCTTACATACCAGCTTCACTGCAGCAGTCCTAACTGTGGTATTTCTATGAGCGACTTTTCTATTTCTCTCATTACACCTATTTTATTAATTGGAATTCTTCTGTGAGGAGTTGTTCCTTTCTCCTCATTTATTACTTGTTGTTTGTTTATATCAGTATAGACTTATGGATGTTTGCTTTATTGTTTGGATTAAGACCACATTATTGCTTGTATCTCAAACTGTTCTGATGTTAGCCAGGGGAAGCTCTTTCTGGTTGACTTTGTGCTCATCTCTTCTCTCTGAACACTTCCTTACTTTCTGGACCATATAATGCTTCAAGTCCATGTTTATTTCTCTTATTTCCCAATCCTGGAACCAGCTGCTTCTATAAGAAGTTTAGAGGTCTTTTGGTGTAGTGTAAATGTGATCTAAAGCAGGTGTCTGGGTCTCCCTTAGGCTGGGGTAGGCTTCAGTCTTCTCAGGTCGAGTAGTCATCAACACTTGTTTTGCTTCGAGCTTTTGAAATTATGTTTCTGTTTCTTATGAGTTGTGCTCTAAAAAATTTCCTTACTCTTTTTTAAGAAATATTTTTGGAGACTATAGAGCTAAATGCTTATATTCAATCTGTCTTTTTCTAACTTAAAGTTTTTTTCTCCTGCCCCAAGCCCATTTTGCTTGTGCCACATTTCACTGCTTTAGTTGCTGTTCCTCTTGATGTGCTAAATGTGTTCCTGTGTCACTTCTGTGCGTCACTTCTGTGCCTTCTCCCCAAGTGAATATTTTGAGTATTTCTTTTTGTAATTCAGGTTTTAAGGATTTTCAAGTGGATGAACTTTGATATGTGAAAACTACGCTTACTAAATACTTTCTTAATATTCCTGCCTCTTTTATTTTCACTCTTTTGAATTAGTCGCATAAATTAAAACACAAAACGTATCCTACTTCTTAGATACTGTAATATTTTGCCAAACTGGGGGGGCAGAAGGGTTGTTCATTTCCAGAATGGTACATAGAGTACTATGGTAGCCCATGTTGGAAAGAAAAGATTGTATTTAAAATAAGGGGAGAGCTTGGAGAAAACATAGCATTAAGTATTTATTTAAATATCTAAAGTTCTAAAGAGATCTTTTAAGTAAATTTATTGAGGGTCAGCCAGTAGCATGTTGGTTAAGATGGCTAGACTCCACATAGATTACAGTTTGAATTCTGACTGATAGCTTGAAAAACTGGAGGGGTATATATGCCCAGAATCCTGAAAGGAGAGAGAAATGGAGAAGGGATTACGGTGTGACCTTTCCTCATGGGAATATTTTTCATTTTCCCTCTCTCTTTGTCTCTCTCCAGTGAGTACATGTACCCTCTAGCAAAAAAAAAAAAAAAAAAAAAAGATTTTAAGGATGTTCTTTAGTTCATGCAAGAGTTTATGTGTCATGTTATGCAGAGACATACTGTTTTATGAGGTTTATTACATAGACTTTAAAGTGTTTTCTCCAGGTAGTGTCTTAAAAAGCTGATGTACGAAAACGTTCTCTGTGAAGTCTTTGGCAATATGATTGTGATTGGTAGTAGTGACAAAAGATTGAAAAAAGAAAGATATGTTCTCTTACGTCAAGATTCTTGAAGAGCATCCCCTTCCCCCCCCCCCCCCAACCTGATTTTCTACTGGTAAAGTGTGAAGAGATTGTTCTGGTGTGGTGTAAATAAATGGATGTCCCCCTCTGCCCTACTGCATACACATTTATTTGTTCTCTATTATTACATTTAATAAAACTAAAATGAACTGTGAGTATGAAAGTTTTAATTTTTATGAAACTATTAATATTATCCACTGCTGAGAACTGATAGGTTTTATGAAAATTATTGAGTTATATATCTTAAATTTTGATGTTCTTTAAAATGTGCTCTTGGGACCAGCAGATGGATTAATGGTTATGTCACTGGATTCCACATGGCTGACTGCATTTCAAGTCCCGAACCCAGTGGCTTGAAACGCATGCAAGGTGTGAGTGAGTGCATACCCAAGATCTTGAGAGGAGAATGGAGGAGAAAGGATTGTGGCATGGCCATTCCCCCTGGGGGGTGACTTCTTGCTTGTTGTCTCTCTGTCCAGCAAGCACACATGCCCTATAGCAAAAATTTCTCCCCCCCCAAAAAAAAACATGCTCTTGAAAATTCTGTCCAACCAGCAAAATCTAGACCCTTTTTCCTAATTCACCCCCAACCTGATTGCATTTTCTAGCACTGAAATCCCAAAGCACTGTGTCTTTTGGCATTTGAAAAATTCTGTCTCTTTATTATAAGTTATTTGTGTTCATGTGTTTATTAGATCAGAAGCTCCTTAAAGTCATCAAAGCCAGAGTCCCTAGGTTCAGATATCAGCAGTGTATTCCTGGACAAGTTACTTAACCTCTCAGTACGGTAGTTAAGGTTAATGGTAACTACCTGCTATAGTTGTTGAGAAGGTTAAATGTTGTAAATATACTATAAAGTGTCTTGCACATAAGCAATCAATAAATAGTCGGTGTTCTCTTACCTATACCCTCATTACTGTTAATAACCTTCATCCTTTTATCTTTCCCAGGAGCCATCACAGTAGGCTCTATATTGTTGTCCAATAAATAAATTTGTTGAGAAAAAAAAGAGGTCACATTTCAGTTATATAGTCATTTAAAGTCATACTGCTGCTTACCATCTGTTTGCTAAATATATATATATATTTTGAGAGATTTTTGCTATAGGTCATGCACATTTGCGTGCTAGAGACTGACAGAGAGACAGAAAACGAGAAATTACCCCCCAGGGGGATGGCATACCACAATCCCTTGTCCTCACTCTCTTCTCCGTATTGAAACTCATGTGCCTAGCGTGAGTTTCTAACTGCTGGGTCCAGGATATGAACTGCAGTTGGTCATGTGGGAGTCTACCGCGGTTTGTGTTCCGGACCCGGTGGCTTAAAACTCACACCGGGAGTGTGTGCGTGTGTGCCCAAGATCCCGAGAGGAGAATGGAGGAGAAGGGATTGCGGCGTGACCATCCCCCCTGGGGGGTGATTTCTCGCTGTCTCTATGTCTCTCTCTGTCTGGCGAGCGCACGCGCCCTACAGTGAAAATCTCTTAAAAAAAAAAAAAAAGAAAAAAAGAAATCATTTAGGTTTGTATTGTGTAGTCAGACATTGGGGGTAAGAAATACATTTTTTTCCCCAGAAAAAGTTAACGGATTTGTTTTTAACTATTAAAAGTTGAATGGCTGAGACCAGCAGTTAATGTAATGGCTTTGTCGCTGGACTCCCACGTTGTCGACCGTGGTTCGCGTCCTGGACCCAGTGGCTTAAAACTCACGCCAGGCACGTGTGTGTGTGTGTCCAAGATCCCGAGAAGAAAATGGAGAAGGGATTGCGGCGTGGCCATCCCCCCTGGAGGTGGTTTCTCACTTTCTATCTCTCTGTCTCTCTCTGTCTGTCGAGCGCATGCGCCCTATAGCAAAAAGTTCTCAAAAAACATTAAAAAAATAGTTGAATGGCTGAAACTTGTTTACAGGGAACCTTTTTACTTGTGTGAATGTTTTGTATCTCCCCACATTGATACTAAAAATTTGCACACAGATGAAATGGAGGTAAAACCTTTCTCATTTGCAATCATAAAATTAGGTACATTTCTGTTTTTAAAGAATGAAATGTTTCCCATTGTAAAGCATCTTAGCAAGTTTTCTACACACGAGTCATTTTGACAGGATGTCCTTTGGCATTACTGTTGCATATTTGTTATGGATAGCAAATAGGCTCCTGTCTTCACATAGACTCGTCAGGTAGGCCTCGCACACCGCCAGGAAAGTGCTGTAGCTGCACTTCTGGCTGTACCCATCTTGTTGGAAGCCCTGAGAGATTTCTCACACCTTACACCGGAAGGGCAGTTTGCAGTTGAGAAGTTCATCATAACTTTTGATTTTCAGAATGCAAAGCTTGTATATGTGGTTTCTTGACCTTTCTTGCGTGTGGCACATTCTCGTGTGTGGCCTTTGTAGCCAGTGCTTCTTGGTGCTTCACCACTGGTCTGTTAGTGGGCATTGTGCTTGGTGTAGGAGCCTTATATAGAGAATTCCCTGTTTACCTGCCTCCCTCCCCACCTTCCCCTTCTTTTTGGCTGAAGCTCCACAAGCTAGAGGTGGCACTGTGCTAGGGAGTGACGACACTGGTGGTGGCAGGAGCAGCATAGCTGAGAACCCCCAAGGAATGTTTTAAATTAGGGAACCAATAGAATCTTCCTAAGGATATCCTCAGTGTCTCAAATAAAATGAAGACTTTAATATTTAATCAAGAAATGCTCTTGATTATAACCCCAGTTGTAAGTATAGGTATAATTTTATTACCTTTGACTTCAAGTTTATACCAGTTGTATAATTTATTATTTTATGTCTACCATATGTTTAGAACTTCATAGTAATGAAGAAGAATTGGTGAATGATTAGATACCTAACAACTAAGGCCTCTTACTTATTTTCAAGTTTACTTTTACTCATTTCTTCCACGAGAGAGATAGTGAGAGAGAGAGACAGGCACCCCTAATAAAGTCTTCACACTGCACAACCCTTAGCCTCAGGCATCTCAGATCATGCTTACGTCCTGTGAGTACAGGGATACCTCAGGACAGTGGACCCGGGACTTTTCTGTATAGCCTCTGCATCCTACAACATCAGGATCGTTGCATAGCTGCTACACCATTGTGGCAAGCCTCTCATTAAAAGACACCTGAAACATACTGCTTTAATTTTTGACATTTTAAATTCATATGTCTTGAAATACTTATTTACTATTAACATAATCTAAATATAATCCAAGATTTCTAAGAAAAATATACACAAACAGAAAATGTTTCTAGAGTTGAATAATGTGATTTAACACTAGAAGGGAGATAGTTTGTAGGTATTATAGCCCTTTCATGTCCTATACAAAGAACTATATAGGCCCTAAAAATTCAGTAAATTACTCAGTCTCAGGTAGAAAAAATGCTTGAGTGATACCTTTTTTTTTTTTTTTTAAAGTCAGGTTTACTAAGGTATCTCAGTGGAATTCTTTTAGGGTAAACAGTTTTATAAATTTTGACAAACTTATACAGTTGCATAATTACCACCATAATCAAGATAAAGAATATTTTCATCACCTCAAAATAGTTTTCTCATGTCTTTCTCTGTCTCTGTGTTTTAATTTGCCAGAGGCCATGTACACTTGCCAGAGGGAGATAGAGAGAGAGGGAAAAAGTACTCTTCAATGGGGCATGGTCATGCCACAGTCCCATCTCCTCATTTCTCCATCTTGTTGGGATTTGGGGCCATATACAGACATGCACCTGGCATGTTTTCAAGCTGCCAGGTCTGGGGCTTAAACTGCACATTTGTTCATGTGGGATCCTGCTCCCTTAACCACTAGGCAACCAGCCAGCCTCTCTGGTATCTCTTACAGTTAACTCTCTTCCCCTACTGTGAGGCTCTGACTATAACTCGCTTGTTTCTGTCCTCATCTTGTACCCTTTTCAGAATGTGGTATTAATGCAATCATATAGTACATAGCTTTGTTGTTTTTGTTTTTAAATTTGCCAGAGGATGTGGACATTTGCCAGAAAGAGAGACAAAAAGGAAGAAAGCACCCCCCACCTCCGCCAGGGACATAGTCATGTCTCAATTCTTTTTCCTTCATTTCTTTACCCTGTTGGGATTTGGGACATGCACGCCTTACATACTTGTTGGGTTGGGGTTTGAACTGTGCAGTCAGCCATCTGGCTTCCTTAGCCACGAGGCTGTGGGGCTGGCCCTATATAAATTTTTTTTATTTTTTAAATATAGGTTTTTTAAACTTTGTGTGAAGACCATGTAATCAGAAAACAAAAAATACTTGCAGACTTTCCTCATCTGATGAAATGCGTTTTACCTACCTCCCATTTTTTAATTTTTTGTGTTTTAATTTGCTATAGGCCACGTGCATTCACCAGAGACAGACAGACAGAAATGACAGAGAGAAAGTGAAAGTGAGGAAGCAAGCCACCAGGCCTGGGACTAGAACCATGATCAGCCATGTGAGAGTCCAGCACCTCAACCACCACGCCACCTGTTGGCCCCTTGAATTTTAAATTGTATTATTTTAAATTGTATTATACAATTGTAAATTGTATAATAATAGTGCATTCACCAGAGACAGACAGACAGAAATGACAGAGAGAAAGTGAAAGTGAGGAAGCAAGCCACCAGGCCTGGGACTAGAACCATGATCAGCCATGTGAGAGTCCAGCACCTCAACCACCACGCCACCTGTTGGCCCCTTGAATTTTAAATTGTATTATTTTAAATTGTATTATACAATTGTAAATTGTATAATAATAAAAATTTTATTTTATAGAGAAATTATATGTTTCTTAAGTCTATTAAGGATAGTAATTGTTAGTTCTATAATACCTTTTATATATAATATTAATACATTATTATATGTATTATAATATATAGAGCAATTTTAAGAAGTTCTCTCTTATGATATTCAGAAAAGCTCTGTGTGGAGAATATTCACTTTGAGGAACCTGAGAGTCAGGGATAAGTGAAGGAATTTTTATAGGATTAACAACTAAAAGAAAAGTAGCCATCTTGACCCAAGGATTCTAGCCTAGGTCCTTTGACTCTGAAGTACATTGCACTTGCTGTTCACGTCAATAGAAAATAAAGTCTTTAGTTTTAAAAAACTAACTTTTTTGATTGTAAAATTTCATATTTAGTGTATTATAAGAATGTATAATATTCTTACTTCAAAATCATTATTCATACTTTTAAAAAATTCATCGTAACAGATAATATAAACACGCTTCTTTGATTTTGTAATAATGCAGTAGAACATTCAAAACCTGTAAACAAGTCAGTTGTATCAAAAGCTGAGTCACTACTTGTCAACAACACCTACGCACAGAAGAAATCTTAGCTGTGATCAAAAAAAGATGAACAAGAATAGTAAAGAACATAATTTTTTGCCTCCTGAGAATAGTTTTAGTTTCTAAGTTTAGCTACCAACAGTATATTTTTAGTGGGTTACCCATTACCAATACTAGAACAACTATTAAAAGGGGTAAGGCAAAAATGGGAAGAGTATTAGAACAGAAGCGAGAGGAAAAATAATGCTAATAAAGTTTTAATTCCACAGAATTGTCAATGTTATAAAGTCATCAGAAGACCTGGGTTACTTGAGACCCATGTTCAGATATGACCTTGGACAAGTCATTTCAGATTAGTGAACTTTTTTTCCTTCATCTTTAAAGTGAGCTTGATCTAATTTCCAGAGTTTTATCCTTCCAGCTTTAAATATAATTCTATGTCATGTGTAGTAAGTCATCTGGTTGATTGGTTACTAACTGTCAAGTAAGATATGTTGATTATAGTTGAATAGATTATAAACTTTTTTTAATAGAAATTTGGCAATAGCCAGTGGCACTGCAGTAATGCAACATTCTCTGATGGTGGACTCCCATGGGAAGGCTGTGGGTTCAAGTCCCAGGATACATGTCCATGACTTTGGACTGGCTGAAGCTGGGATGGGTTGTAGCAATAAGATGATGTTGAAAGTGCATTCTTTCTCTTTCTGTTGGAAGAAATTATTATAAATAAATAGACTTTTTAAAAAATCTGAAACTTGGGCCAGCCAGGTGGCATGATGGTAAAGGCAACTGGATCTCACTTGGCCAACTGTGAGGTTTGAGTTCTAGGCCCTGCGGCTTGAAAAACATGCCAGGTGTGTGTGCATGCATGCCCAAAACCTTGAGATTAAAAATAAAAGAGAAGGAACTGTGGTGTGTAGTCAGTACCCTCTGGGGTAGAGGGTGCTTTCTCACTCTGTGTGCCTTTCTCTATCTCTTTCTCTGGTGAATGCATGTGCCCTGTAGCAAAAAACCCTGAAACTTTACATTTTAAGTTTCCTACTAATTGAACAAATACTCTATGTAATGTGGTGCAACAATTAGAAATAAGTTACATAGAATCAAGAGGTGGGTTTTTTTTTTTTGTTTTTGTTTTTGTGGGGGAGAGATTTTTGCTATAGGGCCCATATGCTTGATGAAAAGACAGACAAAAATAGAAAAATCACCCTCTCCCCAGGGGGTTGGCCATGCCACAGTCCTTTCTCTTCCATTCTCCCCCTGGGATTTTGGGCATGTATAGATGACATGAGTTTCAAGCCTTTTGGTACAGGACTCAGATCATGGTCAACTAGGTAAATAGTCCAGTGCCTTAACCACTACACCACCTACTTGCTGGCCCCAAATTAAAAGAATTTTATAGGATATATGTGCTTTTAAAAGTACTTTTGTGGGGCTTGGGCAGCTTTTTTCATGAATATTTTAGAAGCAAATGAAATGCAGTTACCTGAAGGACAACCTATTATTAAAGCATAGATATAAATACATGTGTTTCTTTTTTAATTAAAATATTCATGTGAACTTACTGTATTTTATTACTTGAATGGTTTTTTGCTATGTGATTTGGAAATATGTCACATATTGGTATATAATTTATGTTATGAAATGTTCATTTGTTTAAATTCAGAAAATCTATAACATACATATAATACATGTTAATAATATAAATAATTTTATCACAGAATTTGTACTTAAATAAAATAGTACAGTGCAATCTACTGTATTATTTATTTATTTATTTTTTTTTTTGGAGAGATTTTCACTGTAGGGCGCGTGCGCTCGCCAGACAGACAGAGAGAGACATAGAGACAGAAAGCGAGAAATCACCCCCTAGGGGGGATGGTCACGCCGCAATCCCTTCTCCTCCATTCTCCTCTCGGGATCTTGGGCATGCACGCACACGCGCCCGGCGTGAGTTTTTTAGCCACCGGGTCCGGGACACGAACCGCGGTCGACTACGTGGGAGTCCAGCGACATAGCCATTACGCTAACTGCTGGTTCCCTACTTTAATTTTTTTAGTTTGCTATAGGGCACGTATGTTTGCTGGAGAAAGGCAGGGAGAGAGAGAAAAAGAGAAGGAATATGAGAATCCCCCTGCCCCTGCCCCTCAGGTGGGGGATGGCCATGCTGCAATCTCCTCTTCCACCTTCTCTCGGGATTCTGGGCACTTATGTACACACATCCAGAATATCTCAAGCTGCCAGGGCTGATACTCTAGCAGCAGTTAGCCATGTGGGATCCATCTGCCTTAACCAGCATGCCACCTGCTGACTCTGTCCCACCTTAACCACCATGCCACCTGCTAGCTCTCTACTTAATAATTTTGAACTTTGAACTAAGCTTTTAGGATAGGTCACAGTCTGTTGTATTTTTTCTTTTTTTCTTTTTAGAAAAATTTTATTTATGAAGATTTGAATTTAGATAGCAAATGATCAGAAGTAATTATTGTCAAAATTCTTTTAAATACTAAAAGCTCTTATTGCACTAAGAAATTTTCAGAGTTTTAAATTAGTTTGCCTAATTTTCAATTTCAAAATCAGTTTCCATAAATTTACTTTAAAATTTTTAGAGCACACTTTATATTTCCAAATACATCAGTTATAATATATTATGAAAATTTTTTTGAATCTATGTGATTTTCTGAAGTATTTATGTATTCCTAACCAGTCTCCTCAAATCTTTCCACATGCTTGTTTTCTTTGAGTGTTTAAACAAGAGGAATTATATTTCTAAAAATTTGGAATAAATCCTAGAAATATAAAATAAAGTTTTAATTCGAGTCTAAAACTAAACATTCTGTGTTTATTTTGACAATAGTGAAAACCTAGAGCAAAGAAGACTGAGCCGTTTAGGGGAAGCTGTATTGGAGATATTGTTGGAAAGTGGAGTTGAAGATAAAGTGGACACTAAAGAAATCTTGAAATTTTATGTTAGTAAATTGTAGTTTGCAGGACCAGCAGATGGCATGATGGGTACATTTCTCGACTCTCACATAGTTGACCACAGCTTGAGTCCTGGACCCAGTGGTTTAAAAACACACCGGGCATGTGTGCTTGCCTGCCTGCCCAAAATCCCAAGGTGAGAATGGAGGAGAAGGGATTGCAGTGTGGCCATCCCCCTGGGAGGTGATTTCTTGCTTTCTGTCTCTGATGAGCACACTCACCCTATAGGAAAAATCTCTTAAAAGTGTAGTTTGCATTAATTTTCTGATTATAATTTATAGAAATGTTTTATGAGAAAGGCTTGGCTGTTTAGAAAGGTTATGATTAAATATTTAAATTGCTCAAGTCATGGGAGATGAGATGTATATTTTACTTTATTTCTTTCATGAAAGAGAGAAGGAGAGAGAGACATTGGATCACCCGTGTCCTGTGTGGCTCCAGCATCACACAGTGGCACCCTGCTACCTGCATCACCATGGCTGGGCCTGTTTTAATACCCACTTAAACTTCAATTTTTCATCCTCTTTAAAAATGGAAATATTTAAAGGACCAGCAGATGGCATAATAGTTATGTTGCCAGACTCCCAAGCAGTCAACCGCAGTTTGAGTCCCAGACCTGGCGACTTAAAGCTCATGTCGGGTGTGTGCATGTGTGTGCCCAAAATCCTGAGAGGAGACTGGAGGAGAAGAGATTGCAGCATGGTCATCCCCTCTGGGGGGTGATTTTTCACTTTCTGTCTGTCTGTCTCTGTTTCTCTGGCAAGTGTACATGCCCTATAGCAAAAACCTTTTTCTCCCAAAAGAAGAAAAGAAAGGAAACGTTTAAAACAGTAAGCAATTTAATTCTCAAAAATTTAACAAGTAAAAAAAAGCTAAAAAATGATAACTTGGTTTATTCCAAATTTGATATCTTTACCCTTCTCTTTTATTTATATATTTATTTCCAAATTAAATATTCTAAGTAGGCTGAATAAATAATTCAATCAGGATTTTTAAAAAAGATAATTAATCTTGTTTAAAAATCACACTTTCTGGTAGTTAATTTTTCTAGCTAATGTTTTCAATTTTTAGTGAACAAAGTCAATTTTATATACTGGAAATAAATTTTTACTAGGGGTCCTTCAGGAATATTAGGCCAATTATACCTATTCAACCTTTACTGCTGATCATCAGTATTTTAATATTATCAAGAAAATATGACATGTTTATTTAAGCTTTCAGGATATGTACATTTTTAGTCATTGATTGTTTTCCAATTTTATAGCAGTCTTTTTTTAATGGCAGTTTTTTAATTGAAATCATCATTTATTCATTTTGATGGTTACATTTTTCCAGATTTGGCCAGTGAGAGCCCTTGCAACAGTTCTTTTGTCCTGTTGACATATGCCCCGGGTTATTCCAGTGCTTACTTTCTAGGAGTGCAAGATATTTCAGGCTGTTGTACTTTCTCAGCGTAATACTAAGAGCAGTCATTCCTACAAAGACCTTTGGACTCTTTTTGTGGAGAATGGTACTTTGAAACCAAGATCTAGGCATTAGATTTGCTGTTAACGAGGAAGTCCCTCTCATCGAAAGCGGTAGGAAACATGCACTTGAACACATCTATAGGACGGAATCTGGTAGAGGTAAGAGGGTTTTTTTTTACCCCCTTGGATCACAAGGAAAATATATAAATTTTCTGCCTATTAATATATTTACTTATTTCTATAATATAGTATATGTTTGTAATATGGACGGTTTTGCTACTTCTGTGGTTTTAATGTTGATAAGCTATTTCATTTTTAATAATTTTTTTAGTTTTTGAAGTTGTGGTAAAATATAGTAACATTTACTACCTTAACTATTTTTAAGTGTACAAGTCAGTGATATTAAGCATATTCACATTGTCATGCTATCATCAGCATCGTTCAGCCGTAGTATCATCATTGTTCACCCATAGAATTCTTTTTATTTTGTAGAACTGAAAACTCTGTACCCATTAAATAACTCCTTATTCCTTCCTCCCTCAGCCCTTGCCAACCACCATTCTGTTAACTTTTTTCCCCCCTTCTGTTTTTTGGTAGTGTACAAGTGTGTCACAATCCTCCTGCCACAGTCTCCTAGGTAGCTGGGACCATAGGCGCACACCACTGTGCTCAGCTTCTGTCCAACTTTCTATCTCTGTAAATTTGATTACTCTAGGTACCTTGTGTAAGTGAAATTATAAGATACTGGTCCGTTTGTGACTGGCTTATTTTACTTAGCATAATGTCCTTAAGGCAAATCTATATTATAGTATGTACCAGGATTTCATTCTTTCTTAAGACTAAATAATTTTTTGTTGTGTGTGTATATGTGTGTATACATGCATACTGGATCTTCACGAAGTTCATGGAAAATGTACATTATGAAAATCTATGTAAGAATATTGTTTTCATTGATCATGATCATACCAAAATTCTTTTTTCATCCAAAATAAACTTTTGCACTGGCTTCCATTGCACAGTGCTGACTTATCACTGCACTATGGGGCTGGCCTCATTTAATTTTTAATACAAAGTGGTTTCTTAGCATTCTTATTTATAGAGAATTTCCTTTAGCCATTCTGTTAGGTTAGATCTGTTGGCAACAAATCTTAAGTCTTTTCTTCATCTGAGAATGTATTGAATTTTTTTTTTTTTTAAAGATTCCTGAAGGGATTGATTTCATCACTGGTTTGTCACTAAGTTTATTTATTTATTTACTTAATTTATTATTTTTAGAGATTTTTGCTATAATGCATGTGTGCCCACTGGTGAGACAGATAGAGAGAAAGTGAGAAATCACCCCCTAGAGGAGATGGCCACACCACAGTTCCTTCTCTTCCATTATCTCCTCTTGGG
>NW_006204627.1:939636-948126 GCF_000334495.1 Tupaia belangeri chinensis | reverse complement strand
AATCACCCCCCAGGGGGGATGGTCACGCCGCAATCCCTTCTCCTCCATTCTCCTCTCGGGATCTTGGGCACGCACGCACACGCACCCGACGTGAGATTTAAGCCACCGGGTCCGAGACGCGAACCGCGGTCAACTACGTGGGAGTCCAGCGACATAGCCATTACGCTAACTGCTGGTTCCCTCTCCTCTTGGGATTTTGAGCACACATACTCAACATGCCCAGCATGAACTTTAAGCCGCCAGATCATCCAGGACTAGAACTGCAGTCCAGTCAACTACATGGGAGTCCAGCGACATAACCATTATGCCATCTGCTGGTCCCAGTTTATTTTTTAATTGGACATATCTTAATATTACTAGTCATTAAACAGTAACTGTAAACAGTGAATTAAGTGACCATAAACAACGTCATTATTTTAGATAACCATCAAAATAGCCCATCTCAATTTGAGTTATATTTGAGGTAATGATGTTGAGCATCTATGTTTTTAATAATTATTTATTTAATTTTATTTATTCATTAATTTATTTTCATTTGACCAGAGAGAGATACACAGAGAGAGAGAGGGAAAGTGAGAAAGCAAGCCACCACGGTCGGCCATGTGGGAGTGTCCAGCACCTTAACCACCACACCACCTGCTGGTCCCCAAGCATGTATTTATCAGATGCAATTTTTTTTTTCATTACATGAATATAATGTGTATGATTACATCAAGGTAATTTCTTCCATGAGGGAGAGAGTGAAATAGTAGTACCCCAGCAGGGTCTTGATTCTACAGTTCAGCCTTGTCTTCTGGTAGCTCCCAATTATGTACTCTTGTGGGCCCAGCATATTCAAGGAAGCCTCCAGACATGAACCCAGAATCTTCTCACATGGGATAGTCTCACAGAGTGTTGGATTTTACCATTGTGCCAACATCTGGCCCCAGTATTGGGAGCATTTAAAATAATCTTTTCTAGCTATCTTTAAATGTGCAGTAAATGAACTATAGTCACCATTCTGAACTGTAGAACACTGGAAGTCACTCCTATTTAATTTTGTATCTGCTAACCAACATCTCCTTATCCTCAGTCTCACCTGTCCTTCCCAGGCTCTAGTGACTGTTATTCTACTGTCTCTTCTCATGTGATCAATTTTTTAGCTTCCACATATGAGAAAGTATAGTGTTTCTCTTTCTGTGCCTGACTTATTTCATTTGACATAGTATCTATACCATATGTGTCCACATTACCTCATATGAAAGGATTGCCATTCCGTTTGTTGTATTTCTTTTTAAAGTTTATTTTATTCATGATAATGAGAGTGCGTTTATGAGAGATACCTATATAAAGAGGAAGTAGGTACCACTTTTCTTATAGTTGGTTTTTACTTTCTCTTTTTATACCCCCTCCGTTTTTTGGTGAGTGTGTGCACTAGCCAGATAAAGACAGAGACTGGAGTATGGGAGGTGGGAAAGCACCCCTAATAGGGCATGTTTATACCTCATTTCCCTCTCCATTTCTCTGAACTATCAGGATGTCACACACATGCCTGGTATATTTTTCAAGCTGCTGGGGCCAGTATTCAAACCATGGTCATCCATGTGAAATCTAGCTCTCTTAACCACTAGGCTACAGAGTTGACCCTATCCTTCCACCCTTTCACGTTCATAATTTTTTGAAGTTATGATTTCTGGTTTATATATATTCCATATATATCTTTTTTTAAATTAATTAATTATTATTATGATTATTTCCACATGAGTTTTGCCAGAGAAAGAGAAAGCAAGCCATCAGGTCCAGGATTTGAACCACAGTCGGCTAATGTGGGAATTTTAGCTCCTTAACCACCACCCCACCTCTGGCCCTCCATATATATCTTTGTGATGTGAGGTACAGTATGTATTTTTTTTTTTAAGCAGGAATACAGTGTATAATAATAATGAAACCAAGGGTGTTCGTATATTCATCTTTGACATTGAACACTATACAATGTTGTGCACGTTTGTTAATAGTTCTCCCAGTTTCTTTTTTAATTTTTTAAAATTTGTATTAAGTTGTCTGTTTTTTACAGTTTTGGCATACCATCTCATAACCCCTTTCTCTTATTTATATGCCTTCTAACCAACCCCCTACCCACTCTACCCCTAAGCAGCTTCTGATATCTGTTATTCCTCTTTCTAGTTCTATGCCTTGAGTTCTTCTGTTTCTGCCAGAGTGCAGGCAGTGTATGTTAAGCAAGTATAATATAATGTTTATTTGTTATAGTCTATTTATTTAACTTAGTATCGTACCTTCTATATTCATTCACTTTGTGTCAAATTATAGGAATTTGTTGTTCTTTATGGCTTAGTAGTATTTTCACTGGATGTGCCATATTTTTCCAGTTTGTTCATTGGTTGTTGGGCACTTAGGCTGATTCTTTGACTTAGATATTGTGAATAATGCTGCAGTAAATATGGGTATGCACATGTCTCTGATTGAATGATTTTTCTGTCGTTTGGGTATATACCCAATAGTAGGATTGCTGGGTCATATGGTAGTTCTATTGTTAGATTTTTGAGGAGCCTTCATGTGATTTTTCACAGGACTGTACTAATTCACATTCTCACCAGCAGTGCACAAGGGTTCCCTTTTCTCCATAATGTCAACAGGACTTACTTATTAATTTATTTGACCATGGGCATGCTGACTGGTGTTAGGTGATATCTCATTGTGATTTTAATTTGTATTTCCTTTATGATAAGAGAAATTTAATATTTTTTCATAGACTTTTTAGCCATTTTATGTATTCCTTTGAGATTTGTCTGTTCAGAGTAATTTTCCCTGTTTTGCCTGGGTTATTAGTTTTCTTTGTATGGTAAGATCTTTGAGTTCCTGATGCATTCTGGTTGTCAATCCCTTATCTGAAGTATACTTTTATAGTAGACTTTTAAATAATTATTTTCTCCCATCTGTGGGTTGTCTATGTACTATGAGTTGTCTCCTTTTTTATCGTTTCTTTTGCTGTGCAGAATATTTTGAGCTCTATTTTTGGTGTTATTGTCCTTGCTTTAAAGATCTTATTTAAGACATCTTTTTGCCTACTCTAGTATCTTGAAGTGTCTCTTCAGTGTTTCCCTCCAGTAATTTTATGGTTTTGGATTTTATGTTTAAATCTTTATTGTGAGTTAATTTTTATAGATAGAATTGGGACTTTGGTTTCATCTTTCTGCAGGTGGGTATCCAGTTTTCCAATCACTATTTGTTGAAAAAACTTTCTTTCTCCACTGGATTGTCTTGTGTCCCTTTTCAAAAATCACTGGGCTGTTTGTTGTTGGGTTCATTCCTAGATTCTCTATTCCATTCCATTGGTCTATGTGTCTGTTTTTGTGACAGTACCATGCCATTTTAGTTTTTATGGCTTTGTAATATTTTGAAGACAGATAATGAGATACACCGTTTTCGTATAGTATTGCTTTGGAGATATGGGGTCTGTTGTGATTCCAGACACATTTTGTGTTTTTTTTTTTTTCCTATTTCTCTGACTAATGTTGCTGGAATTTTAATAGGAATTACTTTGAATTTGTAGTCAGGTAGTGTTGACATTTTAACTATGTTGATTCTTCTAATCCATGAACAAAGGATGTCTTTCAATTGCTTTGTATGTCTTTTTCACTTTCTCTATTCAAAGTTTAAAAAATAATATTCATAGTAGAGATATTTTACTTCTTTGGTTAAATTTATTCCTATATATTTTTAGATGGATATTGTAAATGGAATTGATTTCTTCATTTCTGCCTCCATTTGCACACTGCTAAGTTGCAAAAATGCTACTAATTTTTGTATGTTGATTTTGTATTCCACAACTTTGCTGAATTTGTTTATGAACTCTAAAAGTTTTTGGAGGATTCCCTAAGTTATTATTATTTTTTTTTATGAACATAATCATGTCATCCACAAATAGGGACAGTGTTACTTCTTCCTTTCCAGTTTGGATGCCTTTAGTTTTGCTCTCTTGTCTGATTGCATTGACTAGGACTTCTAGTACTATGTTGAATAGGAATGGATGTCTTTGGTTTTTAGTTTTGAGAACCAAAGCTTTTTAAAAAAAATTTATTATTTTAATTTGACGAGAGAGAGAGAGAGAGAGAGAGAGAGAGAGAGAGAGAGAGAAATGGAAAGTGAGAAAGAAAGCCACCAGGTTCAGGACTTGAACCGTGGTTGGCTATGTCAGAGCCCAGCACCCTTAACCACTATGGCACCTGCTGGCCCCGAGAGCCAAAGCTTTTTAAGTATAACTTTTATCAGTTTTGTATTCTTATGCTTTAGTCTCCAGTGAACAGTATCACCTTATATTTAATAAAATACAGCTTTGGAGTCTTTGCCTTTTAAGTGGACAATATGGAATATATATATGTATATATATGTATATATAATATGTAATATATATATATAATTTTTTTCCACCAATGTTTTATACTTTCTACCATCACACTTCGTCCTTTTTATTTTTCCCATTTTTTTGTATTCATAGTCTATGATTACTATTACAAGTAACTATAAATTTTTGTGCTTAAAACAATAGAAATTTATTCTCTGACAGTTTTGGAGACCAGAAAACAGTGCCCCTGGGCTGAAATCAAAGTGTCGATAGGGCTGTGTTACCTCTATAGATTGTGGGAGAGAATCTGTGTTCTTTGATTTTTCCATTTTCTAATAGCTACTGACATTTCTTGACATATGGTTACATCATTCCAATTTCCCAGGCCAGCATCTGCTCTATCTTCTGTCACTTTCATGTCTGTGTGTTGGGGGTGTAGGGAGGGGGAAGGGAGAAGTTCTACTTCTCTCCTTTTCTTTTTTAAAGATTTATTTATTTATTTAATTCCATTTGTTCCCATATTTTTAAAAATTTGACCAGAGAGAGACAGAAAGGGAAAGCGAGAAAGCAAGCCACCAGCTCTGGTACTTGAACTGCAGTCAACCACATGTGAATGCAGTGCCTTTAGCCACCATACCATCTGCTGGGCCCTGTTTTTTCTTTTTTTTTTAATTGCCAGAGAGTATGAATTTTGGCCAGAGAGAGGCAGTGGTGGAAGAGAAGCGGGGGAGAAGGTAGAAAGCACCTGCCAGTGGGGTGTGGTCACCCTGGAATCTCTTCTCCATTTCTCCATCCTGTTGGGAGTTGGGGCACACAAATGTGCCTGGCATGTTTTCTAAGCACTTGGGCTTAAGATTTGAACTATAATCAACTATATAGGATCTGGCTTCCTTAACCTCTTGGCTACTAGGCCAGCCCCTTCTATATCTCTCTTATAAAAATAAATATGACGGGGACCAGCAGTTAGCGTAATGGCTATGTCGCTGGACTCTCATGTAGTCGACCGCGGTTCGAGTCCCGGACCCAGTGGCTTAAACTCACGCCGGGTGCATGTGTGTGCGTGCCCAAGATCCCGAGAGGAGAATGGAGGAGAAGGGATTGTGGCGTGGCCATTCCCCCCGGGGAGGGTGATTTCTTGCTTTCTGTCTCTCTGTCTGTCTGGCGAGTGCACGTGCCCTATAGGGAAAACTTCTAAAAAAAAAAAAAGAAAAGAAAAATAAATACTTAGGCTTTGTCACCTTCTCTGGGATCACTTTTCTTTTTTCTCATAATACATTTTTTAGTAATATTTTAAATGATGCTCTATTCCTGACAAAAACCTCTGATTTTGTATTCCTGATAGATACTTTTGTTGTTTATAGCATTCTGTAGTAACGGTTATTTTCTAGTCTCTGGCTTGTTTTCTTTCCTTTTTTTAATTCAAGAGAGAAAGAGAAAAACCACCTTCCATAGGCTTGGTCAGGCTACTGTCCTCTTCCTACAGCCTACAGGATCCCGGACACACGTTTATGTGCTCGGTATGTTTTTTCAGGCTGGCCTGGCTAGGGACTCAAACTGTAGTCGTGTGGCTTCTAGCTCTACAGTCTAATACACTGTGGACTGTGCTGCAGAGGTTTTTTTTTTTTTTTTTTTGCTGTTGACATATCAGCTGTATTGTTTCTTTTAAAATAATCTGTTATTTGTCTCTGACTGCATTTAAACTCTTCCTTTACTTTGCTTGAGACTTGCTGAGCTTCTTGAATGTATTAGTTGGTGTCTTTTTTTTTATCAGTTCTTGAAAATTCTTAGCCATTATCTATTTAAATGTTCCCTCTGCTTGCATTTCCTTTTCTCTCCAGGATGTATGAATATAATCTTCTTACTTTATCTTTCATGTCTCTTAACACTCTGGTTTTTATCTCTGTGTCACAAAAGTTTAGAAAATTTCTTTACTTTTGTCATAAAGTTTATTCATTCTTTTTTGAATATTTAAAAGATACACTATTCAACTTTATTTTGTTATAGGGCACTTGTGCTCACCAAAGAGAGAGAGAGGATAACCCCCCAGAGGATATAGCCATGGTGCAATCCCTTCTCTTACATCCTCCACCTGGGATTTTGTACACACACACAAATGCGCCCAGTGTGATTTTCAGGCTGCTGGATCTGGAACTCGATAACTATGAAGTTGGCCATGTGGGATCCAACTACATTAACCTCTGTGCTACCTGCTGGCCCTAAGGTTTATATTTTTATTTCTATTATTATATTCTAGGGATTTTGTTAATATTTTCAAAAGCCTGTTAATATCTGCTTATAATTTAACACATCTTATTTTTTGAAACATATTAAACATATTTGTCTTATAATATGCCAGTAGTTCTAACATAGAAGTTTTTATGTTAGTCATCTGGAGTAAATTATTCATAGCTGATTCTTACTCATGGTGACATGTTTCCTTATGTACTTAGTGATTTTTTTTATCTTCATTGTGAATTTAGTAATTTATCTTCATTGTGAACTGTTGGGCCAGCCCATGGCCTGCTGGTTAAGGGAGCTTGAGTTCACATAGTTGACCACACTGTTTGAGTCCTGGAATTGCTGGCATGAAAAACACATTGGGTGTGTATGAGTGCATGCCCCAAATCCAAAAGGACAGAGAAATGGAGAAGACATTGAGGCATGACTACATCCCATTGTAAGGTGCTTTCTTTCTTTCTCTCTTTCTGTCTCTCTGATGAGTACAACATGCCGTCTGACAAATTTTTTAAAAAGATTATAAGCTGTCTATTTTTCTTGTCATTATAAAAACAATTTTTGGGGGTAGGTTTTTGCTGTAAGGGTGTGTACACTTGCCATACAGACAGAGACAGACAGAAAGCAAGAAATCACTCCCCAAGGGGGGATGGCCATGCTACAATCCCTTCTGCTCCATTCTCCTCTCGGGATCTTGGACATACACACACATACACCCAACCTGAGTTTAAGCCATTGGGTATGGGACTTGAACCACCATTGACTACATGGGAGTCCAGTGACATAGCCTTATGCCAACTGCTGGTCCCCTCTAGATTGTATTATATATTGCATCATATATGTGCTTTTTCACAGTCTACTGGTCTTATTTAACTAGTTCAAGTGAAATGTAGAAACCTCACTTCTCTTTAAATATCTTTATTCTTACCTGTTTACAGCTGTGTTAAAAATTTCTCTTCATACATTTATACCCACATCAAGATATGAGTATTTTCATTTTTATATCCACTGTCAAACATTTAATAAAAATTCAAGAGGAGAAGAAAATTACATTGCATGTACTTATACTTTTGTCTATTGTATTCTTCTTGATGTTCTGTTTCCTTCTTTGATCATTTCTCTTTTGTTTAGAGAACTATTTTTAGCCATTGCTTTAGGGTAGATTTTTAATTTTTTTCTCCCTAAGGAGACAAAATTTTCTAGTTTTCCTTCATCTGAGAATGTCTTGAATTCTGCCTGATTAATAAATCAATACCTGGGGTTATTCCTGAAGGTCATTTTTGCTGGATATTGGATTTTGATTTGACAGTTATTTTCTTTAAGCACTTGAAAAGATATTGGATTTTGATTTGACAAAGTTATTTTCTTTGGGGTTCTGTGGTTTCTAGTTAGAAAATTCTCTCACTTTTCAGTTTTTTTTCTCCCCCTCCAGTGTTTTTTTCTGTTTCAATTTCTGTGATTTCTATTACTATGTCTTTAAGTTCATTGATCTTTTCTTCATCAGTCCCTAATTTGTTCATCCTGTTCATTGTGTATTGCATTTTAGAGATTGTGGTTTTCATCTTTAGACATTGGATTTGGGTCCTTTTTATAAAAATCTTTTTTTAAAAAACAATTATTTTATTTAACTTTATTTATTTATTTTTAATTTGATCAGAGAGGGACAGAGAGAAAGTGAGAAAGTAACTCACTACTTCCAGGACTCAGACTGGGATTGGCCATGTGGCAGTCCAGCGCCCCCAACCACCACATCACCTGCACATTAGTATTCTTGAGCTGTGTTCTCAGATGTAGTTAATTTACTTGTAAACAATTTGACCCTTTTGAAGTTTGCTTTTAAATTTTGTAAGGCTTGGACCACAAGAATTTGTGGACATGTTTTAAAGATACAGTGTTTGCTCAAAGAATAGGAC
>NW_006204627.1:937620-939606 GCF_000334495.1 Tupaia belangeri chinensis | reverse complement strand
AAAGAGTATTTCAGATACACTGTACAGAAATGCAATGACCTTGAGAATGGTGGATATCTGATAGTTTAGATTTATTTATGGTTTAGTTTCTACTATATAGCATCACCTCTTTTGGAGCAAAATCTTTGTTCACTGCTATGTTCTAAGCACTTAGAGAACAGTTTTGACAGGTGCTTGCAGTTCAGTGCCTTTTTAGCATTACGTATCAGAAATCTTAAAAATGAGTACAAACTTTTTTTTAAAAGAATTATTTACTAAATTTTATTTATGTATTCATTTATTTTAATTTGACCAGAGAGAGACAGAGAAGGAGAAAGTGAGAAAGCAAGCCACCAGGTCCAGGACTTGAACTGTGGTCAGCCATGTGGTAGTGTCCAGCATCTCAAACACCATGCTACCTGCTGCCCTCCCCCCCTTTTTATTTTTAAGAGAGAATTTTTCTATAGGATGTGTGCACTCACTGAAGAGACAGAGAGACAGAAAGCGAGAAATCACCGCACAGGAGGGATGGCCACGCTGCAATCCCTTCTCTATTCTAATTTGGGGATTTGGGGCATGCATGTAGATGCACCTGGGGTGAGGTTTAAGCCACCCTGTCCGTAACTTCAACCACAGCCAACTACATGAGAGACCATCGACATAGCCATTATGCTGTTTGCTGTTCCCGAGTACTGAACCTTTGATCCAGTAATTTTTTTCTTTGGGAAATTACCATAAGAAATTGTATAAACAAGCAATGCCTCAGTGAAAATTTGATAGTGCTTGTATGCCCATTAACAGATTAGTTAAATTATGGTTTGTTCATGTAATAAAGCTCTGCAGTTTTAAAACTAAATGTTTTGCCATGGATGGTGAGTATTAAGGGATAAGAAGCCAAATTCAAATAATGGGTTATAGAATGATCCAGTTTGGTGAAAAATTATTAATCTCTCAGGTTGTGTAGAATAATGTGCAACCAAGATTTTTAAAGTGATTATCTCATGATTATAGGATTTTTAAAAAATATATATTTCTGTATTTTCTTAATTGTTAAAAGAAGCTTGTCTTTATAGCAAGGCAGAGATTTATATGAAAAGAAAATACCTGGAGGAAATGATGTTAAGTAACCTTATTTAAAAATAGCTAACTTGTGAAAAATTCCAGTGTATAAACTGTCAAAACCTGGGCTCTCTTGGTTTCCTTTAGTGGAAGGAATTGCAGAATGCCGTTAGTGGACTTGGTATTATGTGACTTAGGACATTTGATTTACACATAATTGCTAAGCTTCCACTCTTCATCAAGACATAGTTGTTTTCCCTATTAGTCTTTTTCTTTGTTACTATAGCATGGGTTTCTAGTAACCTTACAAAGATAAGTCAGGTCTAAAATTTAAAATATAATTCATGAATAAAATCCTAGGTTGTTATTAATATTTTAATTAATACATGTTTTATTGCAAAAAAGCCTTTAGGTTAATTGTTCTCATTTCACTGTCTTCCTTATTTATTTTATAAAAATAATTTGTAATTCATTTTGTTCTTATGTACCATAGGATGTATTTTGGAGATGCAGACAAAATATCTTTGATGAAATGAAGAAGAAATTTTTACAGGTAGACTGCTGATGTAATTGCTTTAGTGTGATAATCAGCAGAGCAAGTGACAGCATGTTAGTATTTTTATTTAATAACAAGGCATGTCTTAAGTTTTCTGCTTGTTTGGCTGTTTATTTCTACCCAATTTTTATTATTAAGTCACCTTAAATGAATTTATATCTGTTAGTCTCTTGTATTTAGTGAATGAGGGGGAAAAACTGATATAAAAATCACATAACCCTTTGAATCCTTTAGTTTGATTTGGGGGTGTGGTAGTTGCCTAGTTTTTTTTTCCCTGTTAGTCTTTTTCTTTTTTTTGGAGAGAGATTTTCACTGTAGGGCGCGTGCGCTCGCCAGACAGACAGAGACATAGAGACAGAAAGCGAGAAATCACCCCCCTGGGGGGATGGTCA
>NW_006204627.1:924240-936250 GCF_000334495.1 Tupaia belangeri chinensis | reverse complement strand
AGAAACTTTTTTTTTTTTTTTTTTTTTTTCGTTTTACTTTTTGTGGCTAAGAGCTCCTACGCAGTTAGCTCTCACAGCCAGCCTCTCCTTGCCACACACTGCCACCTAAAGGACAGCAGGCAATTGTTGGGTAATAACTTGTTTTCTTTCTCATGGCTGAAAATAAATGTCCTAATTAATTTCATGATGTCCCTATTTTTCATGCAGCATTAAAGTTAAGTATGAGAGTGCACGCTGGATCTTATGTCTATAATCATAAAGTAAAATTGCAGCCTAGGGTTTGGGATTAGTTTAGGGAAGCTGAAAAAGTCCCTCTCTTGCTGTGACATTTCATAGCAAGCCATATTTTTATTCCTGTTCCATTTCGTTTCAGGAAACACAACATCAGGACTAAGTGGTCAAAAGATTCCAAATAAAGATTCCAGTTCTGCTCATAGTAATAAGTATAATGTTCAAAAGCAGCATTTCGAGCTGGCCTTGTGGTGTGGTGGTTAAGCACTGTGCGTAAGATACAAACTCCTACGTGGCTGATGGCAGTTTGAATCCTGTCCCCACCAGCTTGAAAAACATGCCAGGCCTATGTGTATGTGTAACCCCAAATCCCAACAGGATGGAGAAATGGAAGATAAAGGATTTCTCCATCAGAGCAGGAGATGGCATAGCAGTTATGTTGCTGGACTCCCACAGTTCAAGTCCTGGACCTGGTGGCTTGAAAATCATGCCAGGTGCATGAGTGTCCATGATCCCAGGAGAAGAATTGGGGGAAAGGGATTGAGGCGTGACCATCTCCCCAGGGGATGATTTGTCACTTTTCCTCTCAGTCTCCATCTGTCTCTCTCTCAGGTGAGCACAGGCACCCTAAAGCAAAAACCTCTAATACCAAAAAAATAAATAAAGGATTGCTCCCTGACCATACTCCATTAGGGGTTGCTGTCTTCCTCTCTTTCCTTCTCTCTCTGGCCAGCTCTCATGCCCTCGGGCAAATAAAAATAAAAAGCAGCATTTAATGAATCCTTTCAATGACAATAGTGCTCAACTACATGTTTCATTAACTGTAATATGATTGGCCATTCCCTCAAAGAAAACACCGCCAATTTTTATATTTTTAAAAGTCTGGATTCTTTATCTTTTTGAGAAGCACAGAAGAAAAGAAAATTCAAAGTTTTCAAAAAACATTTAGTGAAATGATTTTTAAAAATAAATAAATTCAAAACTTAGCATCTGCTGACTGTAAATAAAATTACCAAAATATCATGGTGATAAGAAAGGGAACCCATATGAATTTAAAAAAGACAATTTAGTAACAAGAACATTATGACATTTTCTCTTTGGAAAATATTATCAAATTACTTGCTTGGAAAAAAAAAATTGATCAAATCAGACCAGAAGAGCAGCTTCCATGGCAACCGATGCATTAGGAAGTCATAGATGTTCTATATCCTCACTTAGCATCTTGACTGATACAACTCAGAGAAATTCAGTCAGCCCTAGATAAAGTAAAAGGTAAATCTGGTCACCCTGATTAGTGAAAGCTACAAGAAGATAGTTGTGAAAATAACCAGCAGATTCCTCAAGACGAAATGAGATGTTGTTAAATACCTCCACCTGGGATTTTGTACACACACACAAATGCGCCCAGTGTGATTTTCAGGCTGCTGGATCTGGAACTCGATAACTATGAAGTTGGCCATGTGGGATCCAACTACATTAACCTCTGTGCTACCTGCTGGCCCTAAGGTTTATATTTTTATTTCTATTATTATATTCTAGGGATTTTGTTAATATTTTCAAAAGCCTGTTAATATCTGCTTATAATTTAACACATCTTATTTTTTGAAACATATTAAACATATTTGTCTTATAATATGCCAGTAGTTCTAACATAGAAGTTTTTATGTTAGTCATCTGGAGTAAATTATTCATAGCTGATTCTTACTCATGGTGACATGTTTCCTTATGTACTTAGTGATTTTTTTTATCTTCATTGTGAATTTAGTAATTTATCTTCATTGTGAACTGTTGGGCCAGCCCATGGCCTGCTGGTTAAGGGAGCTTGAGTTCACATAGTTGACCACACTGTTTGAGTCCTGGAATTGCTGGCATGAAAAACACATTGGGTGTGTATGAGTGCATGCCCCAAATCCAAAAGGACAGAGAAATGGAGAAGACATTGAGGCATGACTACATCCCATTGTAAGGTGCTTTCTTTCTTTCTCTCTTTCTGTCTCTCTGATGAGTACAACATGCCGTCTGACAAATTTTTTAAAAAGATTATAAGCTGTCTATTTTTCTTGTCATTATAAAAACAATTTTTGGGGGTAGGTTTTTGCTGTAAGGGTGTGTACACTTGCCATACAGACAGAGACAGACAGAAAGCAAGAAATCACTCCCCAAGGGGAGATGGCCATGCTACAATCCCTTCTGCTCCATTCTCCTCTCGGGATCTTGGACATACACACACATACACCCAACCTGAGTTTAAGCCATTGGGTATGGGACTTGAACCACCATTGACTACATGGGAGTCCAGTGACATAGCCTTATGCCAACTGCTGGTCCCCTCTAGATTGTATTATATATTGCATCATATATGTGCTTTTTCACAGTCTACTGGTCTTATTTAACTAGTTCAAGTGAAATGTAGAAACCTCACTTCTCTTTAAATATCTTTATTCTTACCTGTTTACAGCTGTGTTAAAAATTTCTCTTCATACATTTATACCCACATCAAGATATGAGTATTTTCATTTTTATATCCACTGTCAAACATTTAATACAAATTCAAGAGGAGAAGAAAATTACATTGCATGTACTTATACTTTTGTCTATTGTATTCTTCTTGATGTTCTGTTTCCTTCTTTGATCATTTCTCTTTTGTTTAGAGAACTATTTTTAGCCATTGCTTTAGGGTAGATTTTTAATTTTTTTCTCCCTAAGGAGACAAAATTTTCTAGTTTTCCTTCATCTGAGAATGTCTTGAATTCTGCCTGATTAATAAATCAATACCTGGGGTTATTCCTGAAGGTCATTTTTGCTGGATATTGGATTTTGATTTGACAGTTATTTTCTTTAAGCACTTGACTGGATATTGGATTTTGATTTGACAAAGTTATTTTCTTTGGGGTTCTGTGGTTTCTAGTTAGAAAATTCTCTCACTTTTCAGTTTTTTTTCTCCCCCTCCAGTGTTTTTTTCTGTTTCAATTTCTGTGATTTCTATTACTATGTCTTTAAGTTCATTGATCTTTTCTTCATCAGTCCCTAATTTGTTCATCCTGTTCATTGTGTATTGCATTTTAGAGATTGTGGTTTTCATCTTTAGACATTGGATTTGGGTCCTTTTTATAAAAATCTTTTTTTAAAAAACAATTATTTTATTTAACTTTATTTATTTATTTTTAATTTGATCAGAGAGGGACAGAGAGAAAGTGAGAAAGTAACTCACTACTTCCAGGACTCAGACTGGGATTGGCCATGTGGCAGTCCAGCGCCCCCAACCACCACATCACCTGCACATTAGTATTCTTGAGCTGTGTTCTCAGATGTAGTTAATTTACTTGTAAACAATTTGACCCTTTTGAAGTTTGCTTTTAAATTTTGTAAGGCTTGGACCACAAGAATTTGTGGACATGTTTTAAAGATACAGTGTTTGCTCAAAGAATAGGACCATATCCAGGGTTTTTTGAGTATTTCAGATACACTGTACAGAAATGCAATGACCTTGAGAATGGTGGATATCTGATAGTTTAGATTTATTTATGGTTTAGTTTCTACTATATAGCATCACCTCTTTTGGAGCAAAATCTTTGTTCACTGCTATGTTCTAAGCACTTAGAGAACAGTTTTGACAGGTGCTTGCAGTTCAGTGCCTTTTTAGCATTACGTATCAGAAATCTTAAAAATGAGTACAAACTTTTTTTTAAAAGAATTATTTACTAAATTTTATTTATGTATTCATTTATTTTAATTTGACCAGAGAGAGACAGAGAAGGAGAAAGTGAGAAAGCAAGCCACCAGGTCCAGGACTTGAACTGTGGTCAGCCATGTGGTAGTGTCCAGCATCTCAAACACCATGCTACCTGCTGCCCTCCCCCCCTTTTTATTTTTAAGAGAGAATTTTTCTATAGGATGTGTGCACTCACTGAAGAGACAGAGAGACAGAAAGCGAGAAATCACCGCACAGGAGGGATGGCCACGCTGCAATCCCTTCTCTATTCTAATTTGGGGATTTGGGGCATGCATGTAGATGCACCTGGGGTGAGGTTTAAGCCACCCTGTCCGTAACTTCAACCACAGCCAACTACATGAGAGACCATCGACATAGCCATTATGCTGTTTACTGTTCCCGAGTACTGAACCTTTGATCCAGTAATTTTTTTCTTTGGGAAATTACCATAAGAAATTGTATAAACAAGCAATGCCTCAGTGAAAATTTGATAGTGCTTGTATGCCCATTAACAGATTAGTTAAATTATGGTTTGTTCATGTAATAAAGCTCTGCAGTTTTAAAACTAAATGTTTTGCCATGGATGGTGAGTATTAAGGGATAAGAAGCCAAATTCAAATAATGGGTTATAGAATGATCCAGTTTGGTGAAAAATTATTAATCTCTCAGGTTGTGTAGAATAATGTGCAACCAAGATTTTTAAAGTGATTATCTCATGATTATAGGATTTTTAAAAAATATATATTTCTGTATTTTCTTAATTGTTAAAAGAAGCTTGTCTTTATAGCAAGGCAGAGATTTATATGAAAAGAAAATACCTGGAGGAAATGATGTTAAGTAACCTTATTTAAAAATAGCTAACTTGTGAAAAATTCCAGTGTATAAACTGTCAAAACCTGGGCTCTCTTGGTTTCCTTTAGTGGAAGGAATTGCAGAATGCCGTTAGTGGACTTGGTATTATGTGACTTAGGACATTTGATTTACACATAATTGCTAAGCTTCCACTCTTCATCAAGACATAGTTGTTTTCCCTATTAGTCTTTTTCTTTGTTACTATAGCATGGGTTTCTAGTAACCTTACAAAGATAAGTCAGGTCTAAAATTTAAAATATAATTCATGAATAAAATCCTAGGTTGTTATTAATATTTTAATTAATACATGTTTTATTGCAAAAAAGCCTTTAGGTTAATTGTTCTCATTTCACTGTCTTCCTTATTTATTTTATAAAAATAATTTGTAATTCATTTTGTTCTTATGTACCATAGGATGTGTTTTGGAGATGCAGACAAAATATCTTTGATGAAATGAAGAAGAAATTTTTACAGGTAGACTGCTGATGTAATTGCTTTAGTGTGATAATCAGCAGAGCAAGTGACAGCATGTTAGTATTTTTATTTAATAACAAGGCATGTCTTAAGTTTTCTGCTTGTTTGGCTGTTTATTTCTACCCAATTTTTATTATTAAGTCACCTTAAATGAATTTATATCTGTTAGTCTCTTGTATTTAGTGAATGAGGGGGAAAAACTGATATAAAAATCACATAACCCTTTGAATCCTTTAGTTTGATTTGGGGGTGTGGTAGTTGCCTAGTTTTTTTTTCCCTGTTAGTCTTTTTCTTTTTTTTGGAGAGAGATTTTCACTGTAGGGCGCGTGCGCTCGCCAGACAGACAGAGACATAGAGACAGAAAGCGAGAAATCACCCCCCTGGGGGGATGGTCACGCCGCAATCCCTTCTCCTCCATTCTCCTCTCGGGATCTTGGGCACGCACGCACACGCGCCCAGCATGAGTTTTAAGCCATCGGGTCCGGGACACGAACCGCGGTCGACTACGTGGGAGTCCAGCGACATAGCCATTACGTTAACTGCTGGTTCCCTCTGTTAGTCTTTTTCAACTGTATTTATTTTCTGAAACATTGGTAGTGCTGGGAATTAAATAACTTAATTACCTATAAAGTGAAAACCCAGAAATCTTTTTTAATGAATTAAATAAAGCTATTATCTTTCTGGAAGCCTGTGTGCCCTACAGACTTAAACTTCCCTGTGATGTAGCATTTCATTCTAATCTTTACCTAATAATTAACTTTCCTTATGTACTTATAGCTCTGAGTTTTGCCTCCAAAGTTCCTCTTTTAACCCCTTCTCTACTCAAGTGTGGCAAAATAATACTTAGAAAAAGAGATGATATAAATAACATCAGAGTTGGATGGGCGTTTGGAGTGGAGTGGAGGGAGGATGTTAACAATAAAATAACTTTTTTTTTTAAATGTCAGTTAGGACCTTCTTAAGTACCCCAGAAATTGTCACTTGCATATTCTGAATGAGACTGATAAATTTTATAAATTACAGTCAGCAGAAATATTCATACTACTTCCCTTTTTTAAAAGTATTCATTTAGGGACCAGCAGTTGGCATAATGACTATGTCTCTGGACTTCCATGTAGTCGACCGCAGTTCGAGCCCTGGATGTAGTGGCTTAAACTCAAGCCAGGCGCATGTGTATGCGTGCCCAAGATCCCGAGAGGAGAATGGAGGAGAAAAGGGATTGCGTAGTGGCCATCCCCCCTGGGGCTGATTTCTCGCCTGGCAAGCGCAAAAGCGCACGCACCCTATAGCAAAACCTCTCCAAAAAAAAGTATTAATTTATTCCATGAGTGAGAGAGACAGAGTATGACAGATAAATATAGCATCACTGACAGAGTCTTATTGATAAAATATTGCTGTGAGTTGTCCATAAAGTATTTTAATTTTATTATTTTCACCTCTTGTGCTTGGCTGGATTTTTCTGGGTTATAAAACTTTGTGCCATGTTAATAGCTCATCTAAAGTATATTAAATGTTTTTCCTAGATGGTACATGTTTTAAACTTTTCTAAAATTTTTGTTTTCTCCTCCCTTGAATTCAGCATAGAACTCCCTTGACTAAAAATTTTTTCTGCTTTGCCTAAAACGTGATGTATCCTCAGATGCGTTTCCTTCATGTTGGGTGTAGTACTGAAATGGATTCCCTTCCCCTAATTCCAATACTACCATCATCATGTTCTTCTCAACTGAAACTTGCATGTACTTAATTAAATATATTTTGATTGTTTTTGTTTTCTATTGCTACTAACAGCTTAAGCTACAGTTAGTGGCTTTAAAAGAAAAAATAGCTAATTGCTCACAATTCTGTGGGATTGGACTTGGTCAAGGGCCCAGCTATTCAGTTCTGTTCTATGCAATATTGTCTGGGATTATTACTCAACTCCTTTCAGCTGGTGGCTGACTTTGGATGGAATGTCAAAGAAGCTTTTCTCTCATGAGGGGACGTCAAAAAGCTCATGGAAATAAGTAATTAAAGTATCTTGGTACAAATATTTTTTGAAATTCATGCATACTTTTTTTATAGTATACATTTTCTGTGAACTTTTTTTTTTTAAAGAGAGGTTTTTGCTATAGGGCATGTGCTCTCACTGAAGAAACAGACAGAAAGTGACAAGTTATGCCCCAGGTGTGATGGTCACTGCAATCCCCTCTCCTCCTGTTTTCTCTCAGGATTTTGGGCAAGCAAGCACACATGCCCAGCGTGAGTTTTGAATTGCAGTTAACGACATGGGAGTCCAGCAACGTAACCATTATGCCATCTACTGGCATATATGTAAAAAAAAAATATATATATATATGTCAAAAATATTAGGTATCCATGTGCCTTAACTAGGTAGCTACTTTCTCTCTTAAGAGGATTGCTAAGCCTTCCACAGAGCATGTTGATCCCAAGGTAATTGGATTTCTTACATGGTGGCTGATTAATAAGAGGGAATATTTTAAGAGGTGCAAAAGCTGAAGCTGCTTTTTTTCTAAGTTACACATACTACTTTTGTCACATTCTGTTAGTCCTAGATAGGCACTAAAACAACTTAGATTCATAGGAAGAGGAAAAAGAAAAAAGAGGAAAAAGAATAGCAAAGATATACAGCTGACAACCTACTGGATTTTGGAGATAGAAGCTACATGGTTCAGTTACCAGGCTTAGTTCATCTGAAAACATGCCAGACACACACGCATCATGTATCCAGGATCCTAGTGGACGGGAGGGCTGGAGGGAGGGATTATGACATGACCTAGTCCTATGGTGGATACTTTTCTTTCTTATGTGTACATGCATGCACACTCTTATGAATTAAAAAAAAAAAGGTGGCAATGAATTTTTAGTCATTCTCAACCTACTATAAGATGATACTGTTTTCTTTTGATACAAGATCAATTGGGGTAGAGCTCCAAAGAAATTAAGATAGCTGATTTATTTCCTAATTCTAAGAAATACTTTTCTTACATTTAAGTATTTTAGAAATCTGTTTAGTTTATATTATAGAAGTTCCCCTTTTTTCCCTCTTGACAGACTGTCATAAAATTACTTGTATACCTTATTGATGTTACATAATTTTAAAATTGAAAAAAGCTTTATTATCATTTCCCAAATTGGGAAGAGGAGAAATTTCACTTATGAGATTAGATTGGGCAATAGCGATTCCAAATTTAGAGAAAAATCTACCGATGATATCCATATATTAGATTAAATTAGATTAGAAGAGGTGAAATAAAGAATGCGCCACAAGGTGGGATGTAAAGTAATAGAATTTACAAGTAGCTAGCTGACAGCTTTAAAGAGAAGCAGAGCTTTTTGTTTATTTGTTTCAGTTATCCTAGAATTAAACTCAAGAGTAAGATGTGATTGATCCAGAAATTCTACATATAGGAATTTTAAGGAAACAGGAAGTATATCAAGTAGACGTTTGTCACTGAATTATTTGAGAAGTATAATAGAATCTATTGTAAGAGTCAGTAAAATAAAACTGATTAAATAATTATTAATCCATATAGTTAAAAATAGTGTTCAGCTGCTAAAATTTTGAATTAAAAAAAGCTTGATGGGGAAGATTGCATAGTACATTTGTAAGTAAAGGAAGAAGTTACAGAACAGCATGTATATTCTGATTCATTGTGTTTTATTAAGCATGCATGTCTGATAGTGTATATGTGTGCATGCACATGTGTGTGTGTGTGTGTATCTATATGCAGAAAAAATAATTGGAAGAATATACAAAGATATAAGTAGTTATTATCTCTGCATTATAAAATTACAGATGATTTTCATGTTTTCCTTTATGCTAAAATTTTGAATTAAAAAAAGCTTGATGGGGAAGATTGCATAGTACATTTGTAAGTAAAGGAAGAAGTTACAGAACAGCATGTATATTCTGATTCATTGTGTTTTATTAAGCATGCATGTCTGATAGTGTATATGTGTGCATGCACATGTGTGTGTGTGTGTGTATCTATATGCAGAAAAAATAATTGGAAGAATATACACTAAGATGTAAGTAGTTATTATCTCTGCATTATAAAATTACAGATGATTTTCATGTTTTCCTTTATATGCTTACTATTTAGAAACAGCAAAATCATATGCATAGAGAAGAAAGCCGTGGTCATTAAAGAGTGTAAAAGACACACTTGAGATTAAATGTTATGTTTATTATACTACATTTAGTCTTCAGTTGGGGTTCTATTAGGAGAATAATTTCTTTCCACCTTTTTAGGTACAAGAAGAAGAGTCTGGAATGCTTGTACCTTACACTCACATATTAGGAAGAGTCAGGAACTACCAGTTCTTATATATAATACTTTTTTATTTTTTAATTTTTTTTTGGAGAGGTTTTCGCTATAGGGCATGTGCGCTTGCCAGAAAGACAGAGAGAGACAGAGAGACAGTGAGAAATCACCCCCCAGGGGGGATGGCCATGCCGCAATCCCTTCTCCTCCATTCTCCTCTCAGGATCTTGGGCATGCACACACACGCGCCCGGTGTGAGTTTAAGCCACCGGGTCTGGGACTTGAACCGTGGTCGACTACATGGGAATCCAGTGACATAGCCATTATGCCAACTGCTGGTCCCTATATAATACTTTTAAAAACTTTTGATTTCTGAATTCTGAGATAGAGTTATATATTCCTTTGACAATCAGTTCTACCTTATCTGAAACTTTTTTTTTTTTTTTTTTTTTTTTTTGGGGGGTTTTTGTTTTTGCGGATGTGTGCTTCGTGCTATAGGGCATGTGTGCTTGCCAGAGAGACAGAGACAGAGAGACAGAAAGTGAGATCCCTTCTCCATTCTCCTTTCAGGATTTTGGGCATGCACACACACGTGCCCAGCATGAGTTTAAGTCACTGGGTCCACAGTCAACTACATGGGAGTCCAGTGACATAGCCATTATGCCAACTGCTGATGCCCCTGTTTGAAACTTTAAATTCAGCTAGTACATCAGGAACACTTGAGTAGTTAAGACCTCCCTCAGAAGTATTCAAAGGGTCTTCAGAAAGTTTGTGGGAAATATGTATTATGAAAACATTGTAGTTGGATTTCATTGTTTTTTGGACCCATGATAAACTTGTACTTTAATTCTATTTTTCAGTGAACTTTTTGAAATCTCCCTGTACGATTGAAACTGTTAGAGTGAATCTTTTGTAGTTGAAATTTATTTTATTTTTTTGAGAAGTTTTTTCTATAGAGTATGTGCAGTCACTGGAGAGGTAGCGACAGAGACAAAAAGTGAGAAATCACCACCTGGAGGGATAGCCATGCCATAGTCCTTTCTCCTGCATTCTCCTCTTGGGATTTTGGGCACATTAAGCACACGTGCCCAGCATTGAGTTTTAAGCTGTCCAGTCTGGGACTCCAATCATCCTCGACTATGTGGAGTCCAGTGATGTAACCGTTATGCCAGCTGCTGGTCTCAAAATTTATTTTGTATGGTTCACTCTTTGATTGTAAACCAGACTTTAATACTCAGATTAGGATTAAAATGTGTAAAATAATGCATTATACATGTTACTAAATACACATAATTTATTAGTAAATATTAATAATATCCTTTTTGTTATGTTTTTAATTTTATAGAAATATTATTTCCCTTTTCATTTTTTCAGTGGCTTATTGTTGGCAATTAAATATTTTGATTTGTCTGAAATGTAGTGCTATGTAATCTGTTTTAAATACTATACTTTTATACCAATTTATTTGTGTTCTAAACCAATGGGATTAATTTAATTTAAATGATCTCTTGCAAACCCAAATTTATTTATCACTAAAGCAAGTTATTGTATTACTTCAAAGAAACAACCTAAAAGCCTTATGACTGTCTTGTCTTTAGAATTAGTTGATGATAATAATTATGATTGATTAAAAATGGAGAATATGAAAGCAACAAAGGGTTGGGATTAGTATTTTATAAAAAAAGAAATTTTTGTATACAGTACCAGTTTGTACACATCATATTTCTGGAAAGCGTTTTGAGGGCATTATAAGTGGTCCACCAGCTAAGTGACTACTGCACCTGACTTTCAGAGAAAGTACAAGGTTTACATCATCAGATTTGTATATTGGAATTTATTTTCTGTAGGGAGGTAATATAAGATTGGAAGAAGTTACATACAATCATTTTGTTTTAAGATATTCTAATTGCTTCAGACATGAATAAAGAGGAGGAGGCAATTCAAGAGATACCCAGAAGGCAGAACGAATAGGGTTGGTGGTCTGTGGTAGGTGAAGAAGGAAGAAATGGGAAAGATGATAAGCTCACCTCTCTGGTTGTGGTGATTGTGCTGCATATCTCGCGGGCCATTACAGGAGGGAAAGAAATCATTTCACTGTAGTAACTGATGCAGTCTACTTCCCTGTGGAAAGTGGAAAAGAAAAGCAGTGTCCTTCAGCAGCCTGAGGGAGAGGACATAGCTTCTCTGAGAAAGTCTCCTTTTAAAAATGTTTGTCTTGACAGTTATTGAATTACACACTAGATGAGAGACAATTTGTAATTCCATTTCTTTCTGGATTGGTAATTTAAGTTTTTTTCTTTTATTTTTTCTCTTCCCTCCTCCTGGCTGATCTGTTTGAATAAACTTGTCAGCTACCAACACATGAATAAATGGAGCTTTTTGGACGTCTGGGCTAGGAACACAATAATGTAAAGGTCAGGAGACCTGGTTGCCTGTTTCTTCCTTACAGATTTAGTAATCTTTAGACGCTCCCCAC
>NW_006204627.1:909788-924222 GCF_000334495.1 Tupaia belangeri chinensis | reverse complement strand
TCCTGCATAGTTCACTTTTTGTTTCTTCAGGAAACCCAGTAACATGCTAGCATTGTCTTAGCACATTTTAAAGGATCTGAATTTATAATTTTTAACTTAAAATTGCTTATATACTGTCTTCATGGCTTATTGACCATTGATTTACAACCTTAAAAGGTAAAAGCAAACATCCACAAGAAAGATTGAAATATGTCCCAGTTTTTCCCAAAACAAACATATATGGTGCTTGAATGTTTGACATATTCATTAAAATGTTTCAGATTTAGTAAAACAGTAATACCAGCAAAGAAAAAATAATAGTTTGTGGGTTCTCTTACATTTAATGGTAAAATTTTATGGCTCATTCTAGTTGTTTCGTTTTCTTTTAACAGTAAGTTATTTAAAATAATACCTTTCTTTAAAAATTTCAGATAGAAAATGCTGCTGAAGAACCTAGAGTCTTATGTATAATACAAGATACTACTAATTCAAAGACAGTGAATGAACGGATCACTTTAAATTTACCAGCATCTACTCCAGTCAGGAAGCTCTTTGAAGATGTGGCCAACAAAGTAGGCTACATAAATGGAACCTTTGATTTGGTGTGGGGAAATGGAATCAATACTGCTGAGATGGTAAAAACCCTAGACTTAAATAAAGCATCTTCTCTTACATTGTTAATAAAGTTGTTATAGCTGTTATTGTTGTTACTAATGATTATATTCAATCTTAGAACTCTTAATATCATAAACAAATATCTATTGTAGGAGATCTATATACAACTCAGTAATTGGACCCCTCTTGTTCTCTTTACCTCCATCCTGTATTAAATATTTGCCTGTCCTAAAGTTTACATAATGTTTTATCAGTTTTTTTCATTCTTGAAAGGTGATTATCATTATAGTCTAACAGTTAAAGAAAATGTTCAATAGTTACTGAATGGAATGATGTTTATCTTACATTTTTCAATGAAAAGGATATAAAATTCTATGCATTTTACAATCTGATTTTTGAAACAGAAAGAAAAAAGCAAGGACTACTCCAATATTAACAGATTATCTGTAGGTGACTTTTATTTTTATTTGTGCATCTGTGTATGTTGCTGAGTATTTTTTTCTTTTCCTGTATTTAGTTTTTGTATATGAACATTTATGGCTTTTGACTTCAATTCTCAAGCTTAAAAACAGTCTTTAATGGCTGGCGTTTACTCAGATCTCTCTGAGAGTATGTTTACTTACATCACTACTCCCTTAATTATCTATCTCTTTACTTACTGTCTTTCGCTATTTCTTTCATGGCATTTCCTTAGATATTTAGTGATTCTTGTTTTCTATTCATCTTTGTACATGAGAATCTTTGTCATCTTCTCTGTGGATTGTGACTAAATTTGTCAATTTCTGGATGTCATGGGCAAAGGGTGGGATGTGCTAGTGGGTATGGTATTTTAAATAATTTGTCTTGGAATCAGCTAGTTTCTGACTCTGTGGGGTTGGGGCATGATCAGTACCTGACAGGGCAGCATTGCTCTGCCTCTCTGGTCCCAGTGCCCATGCTTTATTCTGACAAAAAATAGAAATATTATTATTCAGTTTGACCAGAGAGAGAGAAAGAAAGTGAGGGTAAGAAAAAAGCCACCAGGTCCATAAAAGTAGGAACTGTTGTCTCTTTTTCTTTTAAAGAATTACTTAATTAAATTAATTAATTAATTATTAATATTATTCAGTTTGGCCAGAGAGAGAGAGAGAAAGTGAGAGCATGAGAGTGAGAAACAAACTACCAGGTCCAGCAGTTTGACCAGAGAGAGAGAAAGAAAGTGAGGGTAAGAAAAAAGCCACCAGGTCCATAAAAGTAGGAACTGTTGTCTCTTTTTCTTTTAAAGAATTACTTAATTAAATTAATTAATTAATTATTAATATTATTCAGTTTGGCCAGAGAGAGAGAGAGAAAGTGAGAGCATGAGAGTGAGAAACAAACTACCAGGTCCAGGAATCGAACTGTGGTCAGCCATGTGGGAGTCCAGTGCCTTAACCACTATGCCACCTGCTGGCCCTGGAATTGCTGCCTTATGCTTACTTAGCCCAAGTAGTGAAAGAAGAGAGGCCAAATTGATCAAAGTGCCTTTTCCCATTTACCCACTCTAATGGCTTTCTGGCCTCTACCTCTTGACCTTAGTCTTGAGCTCCATATCTCCTTTATCTCCATAATAGTTTTCTCCTATAGGTGCATTGGGCTGTGGTTTCCTCTTGCTTTGTTTTTCTGTAAATCTGATTTCATCTACTTTCTACTTTTTCTCAGAATTTCTGATTTGCTAAGGGCCCTCTTTGTTTTCCTGCACTGTTACAAGAACTTTCTTGAAAAGGAGCCAGATGGTGGCACAGTGGTAAAGGCCATGCTCTGCAAGGCTGTCATTTATTAGAGAGTTCTGGGTTCATGTCCAGAAACCGTTCTGTGTGTCTCAGGTGTGTGAGTGCCCATGATTAGGGACTGGCTATAGCTAGAGTTGGATCACAGCATCAGGACCCTATTAGGAGTGCTGTCTCTCTTTCTCTCACTCATGGAGGAAATAGATATAAACTTAAAAAAAACCAACCTTTTTTTTTTTGACATTTTATGGTGCTGTGGGGAGGATTATGGGACATATGTGCTTAGGTCCTCATTTGATCTAATCCTACATTAAGTATTACTGTGAAAATAAACAATTGGAATTAAAAAAAATTCCTATCACTTTGTACTTACTGTGTTTCTGGTTTTATGTTACGTTCTATACAAATAAAATCTTGTTTAATCCGTATACATACTCTATGAGGTAGGTGCTATGACAGCCTTCTATTATAGATAAGGAAGTAACTTGTCCAAAGTCACATAGATAATAAGTAGCAGAATTTCTAACAGTTTTTTGTACTTAATACCTATTCCTATATAATGTACATAGCTTAAGAAATAAAGACATTTCCATAATATGAGTCTTTTGTTGTTTTTAAATTGCCAGTGTGCTCACTGGAAAGAGATAGAGGGGGAGGAAGAAGGAGAAAGCACCAAGCACCCTCCAGTGGGTTAAGAGCACACGAAATGTCTTCTCCTCCATCTCTCCATCCTGTTGGGATTTTGGGCATGCGCGCATATGTATTTGGTGTGTTTTCAAGCCCTCAGTTTCTGGACTCAAACTGCAATTGGCCATGCAGGGTCTGGCCTCCCTTTACCACTAGCCTACATACAAGTTTCTAAAATGAGTCTTTTTTAGGAGACATCACCTATGTCTTTGAAACATTAAAAATATTTCTTAATGTGACAAAATTGTTTTTATTCCTTTAAGAATTAAAAATATTATTTAATCCATTTTATTCATTCATTCATTTATTTTAATTTGGCTGGGGGATTGGTGGGGGGAGCTAGAAAGCAAGCCACCAGGTGGGACTTGGATCACCGTCACCATGAGAATGTCCAGCTCCTTAATTACCACACCACCTGCTGGTCCTGAAAAAATTGTTTTTAAAGAAAAGAGGAACCAGCAGTTAGCGTAATGGCTGCGTCGCTGGACTCTCACGTAGTCGACCGCGGTTCGCGTCCCGGACCCGGTGGCTTAGAACTCACGCCAGGCGTGTGTGTGTGCGTGCCCAAGATCCCGAGAGGAGAATGAAGGAGAAGGGATTGCGGCGTGACCATCCCCCCTGGGGGGTGATTTCTCGCTTTCTATCTCTGTCTCTCTCTGTCTGTCTGGTGAGCGCACGGGCCCTATAGCCTAAAACCTCTCAAAAAAAAAAAGAAAAAGAAAAAGAAAAAAAGAAAAGAATAGAATATTCATCCCTATTCCATTTCATTTTTCTTAACAGTGGTTGGGAATATGGGTTTGGGTGTGCACAAAGTCCTGTCTCTCCTCTCTCAGCTAGAATCTATCAGAACAATGGCTGGGATTGAAGTCTCCTATATATAAAAATCAAGTTAACTATTGGGTCTTAGATGTTTCATTTTCAGAAGAAGCCCAGCCACAATGGCATGTGCTGCTAAGATACTCTGTTCCACAGTCTGGGACCATGTGGCAAGCCTAGGTTTGATTTCTGGTCCAACCAAAAGACTTGAGTGGTGTGGTATGCACCTGTAATCCCATCTAGGAGGCTGAAGCAGGAGGATCAGACATTGCAAGACCTTGTCTTTTAAAAAAAAAAAAAAAGGAAAAAAAAAAAAACTAATTTTCAAAAGGGTGTAGTCCATCCATCCCCTTGGAATCCTTTGGATCCTGGCAGTAGACTTGAAATGGTTGTCATTTGCTACTACTGGGTTTTCCTTACAGAATCTTTCCAGAGATTATATTGTGTTAATTACATTTCTGCCATCTTACCAATCATATTATGTCATTAGTTTGGTTTGGTTACTTAGTGTGTTATTTATCTGAGAATTCTCATTATGTTCATATATAAAATATTTTAGTTTTTGTGTAAAATTATCTTTTGTTTTCAGTGAAAATGTGTTAAATACTACACTGCATACATTTTAGGAAACATTGAAACATAAATGTGTTTATATAAATATTTTTGTGCAGTGTATAACATTGCCTCTTAACCCTTAACCTTTTCTCTTTTAAGGTTTTCAGATGTTGGGGAATGTGAACCTGTAGGATATGTATCAGTTTATGACTCTGGGCTTGGCATCCTAGTTCATGAATAAATGAGTTAATTCTAAGCCTAACTGAACAGAATTTTATCAGAATCATTTCTGGAAAAAAAGTTTAAGTATAGATTTGTGTCCATTTATGAATTATTTGTTTGATTTTTTTTTAATCGCAATTAGTGTTTCTAACAATCTGACATAGTATGTTATGCCCATAGGCTCCACTGGATCATACCAGTGACAAATCTCTTCTTGATGCTAATTTTGAGCCCGGAAAGAAGAACTTTCTGCATTTGACAGATAAAGATGGTGAACAGCCTCAAATACTGCTGGTAAGCTATTTTAAAATTACTGTATTTATCATTTTTGTGCACTGTCACCTACTACGTAAGAATGTAATTTTCCGGAGGAAGGGGCTAGAGATACATTTTGTAATTTATGTAATAAACTATTATTTTATCATTTTATATTGACTTGTTATAAGTGTATTTGGTATTATGGTTACACTGGGTATATAAGTGCTACTATTCATATATAGTCTGTTGCCTCATTGAGTGAACATGGGTGCTATATTTAAGACTGCAGCCACACTAGGGTTGAGGGTAGATCTAGGGTAAGGTAAAATGCCCCAAAGATCTCCTGTGTTCAGAAGGATGTATCTGAAACTAAAAGAAAGACTGGCTATGCATTTGCCTGTTGCTGTAAATCTTTGTCAATATTTTTGGTATTTTGAGGGAGGTAATTTTCCCTCCCAGTTCTCCTTACCACCTTTTTCGGAATGACTATTGTGTAGGTTAAATGCTTTATTTCTATTATTTTAATGTTTATTTCAATTATCTTTTCAGTAGGCTTTCCTGTCTAGTCTTAATAGCTTTAGAGATTTATCTACTCTAGTAAGTCCCAAATTTGAAGGGCATTCCTCAGAGATTCCTGATTTTCAAAGGCATGGACATCTATAAGCTAAAAAGACTGTACTTTTAAGTACTAAAATTAGAAACTATGGAAAGTAAATCTTACCTGATTTACAAATATGAGATTCGAATACCTTGTAGAGAATGTGAATTTAAAAAAAGATTTAGAAAATCTGGTCTGATTTGCCTTGCTCTTTTAAGGGCTAAGGAAACTTAAGGCTCAGAGAGTTTACAGACTTTCTTATAACTCTTTTCTTCAATAAAACTTTGCTCAGGAAAAAATTATTCTGTTTGATACTTTTCATTTAGAAGTCTATTTTATTTTGGAAGCATCTCTGAACAGTAGACAGTAATTAAGCACAGTGCATCCTTACTGAAGCAATACCGGAGTATACTCTGACCTCCTTTAATCTCATCATTTATTTTTATATCATGAGAAGATTTTGATTAGTCTGAGTGACTAATTCTAAATTGAAATCTAAATTAGCTATTAATTTAGGAAACACTGGATTCACAATTTGGGAATTCTCATTTTAACCTGCCTGATAATAATTCCTCAGCTATGTCGTAATTACCTGTGTCTTTATGTTTCTTAATCTTTTTCTGCATCTTCCTCATTAATAGAAAGTTTCTTATTGGAGACAGTAGGAAACTATCTATTGCTTTTTCACCTGACAATTACCAAGTATCTCTTACCCATCAAGCCTGCCTGGCGAGGATGATATAAAAATGAATGATAGTGATGGCTCTATGGCCTAGTGGTTCAGTGTGCCAAATCCTATATGGCTGACTACTGGTTTGAATCTCAGCCCTGGCAACTTGAAAAGTATGGCACACGTGTGTATATGCCCCAAATCCTGTTAAGATGGAGAAATGGAATAGTAGGGATTGTGGTATGACCACTCCTCCTTGAGGGTGCTTTCTCCCTCTTACTCTCACTTTGTCTCTGGTGAGCCCATGTGCCCTCTGACAAATTGAAAAAAAATAATAATGAAAATGAATGATAGATTCTGTCATCAAGGAGTCACAATAGAACTTTTGATTTATTAGGTATATTTGATTTATTAGTACCAATAAATTATAATATGCAATTTCTTGCTTAAGCAGGAAATTTGAAAGAGAATTAAAGAAAATTTAGGAAGTAAGCACTTTGTAAGGGAACATGAGCACTTTTCCAAAGTGTTTTATATCTGGCATCTTTCAAGCCTTTCTACAGGAAATGGTGAAGGTGTATTTTCCTTTGAATGCGTTGGTATAACAGTAATAATAATGCTACCTTTTTTTTCCGTTGCCTCAGCAATTGATATATCTTTTTTTTGTTTCAGCAACATTTGCTACTTAGTAAATATTGATTATGCTATATTTTAGGAGGATTCCAGTGCTGTAGACGATAGTGTTCATGACAGGTTTATAGGTCCACTTCCAAGAGAAGGTTCTGTGGGTTCTGCCAGTGATTATGTCAGCCAAAGCTACTCTTATTCATCTATTTTGAATAAATCAGAAACAGGTAAGATATATTTATGTTGTTTTTATATTTTCATAAAATTTTAGGGCATTAGACCCAGAGTACTCTTCAATAATTTAGTCCTAATCCCCTGATCTTCTGGATAAGAAAACTGAGACCCACAGCAGCATTGTCTAGCCAGCCAGTAGGTCAAAGAAGAACATAGCTCCTTTCCCTTAACCCATTGCTATTTTTCCTATTAATATGGTACTTTTACTGTTTTGTAATAACTGCAGAAATATTGAATATTGTGTCATTTGAAGGAAGATATTTTTTTAAAATTTATAATTTAAAAATTTTGAAGTTGACTTCCTTTGGAAAGGAAAATATTCATTAACTCCCTTTGGATTAGAATAGACTATGGGGAACACTTCCATTTTGAAACAAATGGCAATGCTTCTTTGGGGGGGTCTGTTGTATTGTCTTTTAGTTTAATCTAATTATACGGTGTAAATTGTATCATAAAAGATTTCTGTTTACTTTTTTCTGACCATAGTTAAGTCTAGGTTTTCAATTTTTTTTCATTGATTAAGCTAGAAAAATTGCTTTATTTATGCAAAGGTTTATTCATTTATATGTTAGGTTAGTTAATTATCTAATGAATATAATAAAAATATTTAGACATATCATTTCATCTTCCAACAGAGCTTTGCAGTAGACAGTATTTTCTTAATTGCAAATATCCAGTATAGAAATAAAAAGAAGTATAAAATTTACATTGCAAATTTTGTTTTAATGTCATCTACAGTTTTTCACTTACTATAGTTTATAATTAGAACTTTGAGTAATTTCTTCATAAATAATCACTGTGCAGGCTTAATGATTTATTTGCTCTGGAAATAAGAGTAAAAACTGGTCATTTGGTATTTAGAATCATTTATATTAATAGAACTTTTACAGCAAACCATGAAGAATGAAAGAGAATGCAAAATTATCTTCCGTTTTAGGTAGTTGGAGATAATAGAACTGTTTCTTATTATGCTGTGTAGAACAGTGATTCTCAAATTTTTGTTTCCTTAAAAATGTAGATTTTAAGGCATTACTTCCCAAAATGCTGATGTAGCTGTTCTGAAGTAGGCTGGAAGAAATTCCATTTTGTTTTAAATAAGCACCCTAGCTTATTCTGAAATAGTTGGAATACTTTCAGAAAATTCCAGATTTAACAAATAGGGATTCTTAAAATATTTACTGTGTATTCTGACAATTGATTCATTCCTTTTTGCAACTAGTATTTATAGAACTCCTACTTTATGTTGTGTACTAAGTTTCTAAATTCCTGTAGTTCTCTGATGCTTGTAAATTTCTTGAGACTTAAGACATACTTAAAAGAAAAAGACTTTTCTTTGATTATACAAATGTAATACATGTCATTCTCATACGATAAAAATTAAAAATCAGAAAATCATTGACAACACTAATAGCAGAAATGACTTTTAGTGATTTTTACTAATTTGTGTCTTATCTTTCCTCTGTATATACTTTTAAGAAAATGGGGAATCTTGTTATGAGTAGTTTTTTCCACACATTTACACACACACACACACACAAATATATTTTTATTTTTCTAGAAAGAGATTTTTGCTATAGGATGTATGTGCTTGCCAGAGAGACACAGAGAGACAGAAAGTGAGACAGAAGGGGATGGCCACACCGCAGTCCCTTCTCCTCGATTCTCCTCTTGGGATTTTGGCCATGCACCCACATGAGCCCAGTGTGAGTTTTGAGCTGCCGGGCCTGGAACTCAAACTGCAGTCAACTACGTGGGAGTCCAGCGACATAACCATTACACCATCTGCTGGTCCCTTCATCTACATTTTTAACTTAATATTAGAGGAGCATGAGACCTGTTTTTGCTTCTTGAAGTCCATGATGCCAGTTTCTTCAACAGTTCTTTTATTTTTACTACCAGGAGTTGGCCTGTTTGATGCTGCTTTATGTGGCCTGTTTGATTACTTACTGGTTCTGTTTTGGATTTCTTTCTGTATGTCCACAGTACATGATGGCATATGTTTTCATATTCACCTTTATGACATTAAAAATAGTGATTCACAACTATTCAGATGTAGAACACATTTGATAATAGCTATTTTTTGAAATTTGTTGATTTAAACAATGCATAATGACAAAGTATTTCTGTTAATGCATTAGCACTTTTATCTTATTAGCCTCACTAAAATCTTCATATTTTTGGAAAATAGTAATATGGATATGTGAACCATATTTAAATATTGTGCTGTATCAAGTACAAAAGACTGCAGTGCTTTATGTCATTTTTATTGTTAATGGCAAAATTAAAAGTAATAATGAAAATAAATTATATCCCTACCTTCCTTAATCTCCTCTCCTCTGCACTCCTTTTTTTTAAAGTCTAGGGAAAAGAAACAAGATCACAGATAAGTGCTATGTCATTATTCTTTAGGACAGTGTTCATTTACTTTTTAAGGTTTCAAGTAGATTGGTTGTGTCTTTGTTGTTGAGAAATTGGGAGGAGATAGAGAAGAAAGGAAATCTCAGGCAGCTTCTACCGAGAAAAAAGGTGCAGAATAACCTGGTCTTCTGGCATTGTTGTTTGTTGGGAAGATAGGAACTTAGTTTGTGAACTAAGAATGAAATAGTGCTTTGCATTGTTAATAATCTGGCCAGAGAGCAAACAAACCTGTGTTACCCCTGTCATATACACCATCCCCTCATGTGCACCTGCTTCTGTGCTAGGTAATAGGAGAGAAAGAGGAATCAGATTTAACCCCTGTTCTTGCGGTCTGATAGAGCAAGATAAGTTGGTCAATAGGTAATTATAGAACAACAGTGAAGATAATGGTTCTGGTATGGATTAAAGTCAGGTGCTTGGGCAGTGGTCAGGAATTGAAGTAGTTTATAATTATCTAACAGTGTAGAGTAAAATATGGAGACATAATCACACAGTTTTGTTTTGTTTTGTTTGGAGAGGTTTTTGCTACAGGGCGCATGCGCTTGCCAGACAAACAGAGAGAAACAGAGAGACAGATAAGTGAGAAATCACCCCCCAGGGGTGTGATGGCCACACCACAGTCCCTTCTCCTCCGTTCTCCTCTCGGGATCTTGGGCATGCACACACACACCCCCGGCGTGAGTTTTAAGCCACTGGGTCTGGGACGCGAACCGCGGTCGACTACGTGGGAGTCCAGCAACATAGCCATTATGCTAACTGCTGGTCCCCACACAGTGTCCTTAAGGAGGCAATGAGTAAGAAATCAAAGCTTAAACTTTGCACTTCAGTGCAAAGTGGAAACTACTTGGTCTCTTGGAGTCATACAAATACAAATGTTACGGATCTATCTGTATTACTCTTTGCATTACATGATGATCTATAGAATTTGATACTTTATGGACTTACTGAAAGACAGGCAGCCAGTCAGTCTGTGTTACTTAGATTTTCAATTTTTATGAGTTTGCATACGATGGATTTATCTCATTTGATCTTAACTATTGATAGAAAGTGATTTATATGACTTGATGTCAGAGATAATGGGATCAATACCATCTTCCTACATTGGGTACAGATGAGTATGTCTATATTTCTCATTTTAATCCACAACATTTAGATTTGAAGATAAACAGACTATTTCTATGCCAATAAGACATACTATACTCTTAAACTTTTATTAATTGCTGTAGAAAAACATAGAAAAAATATGTCATGACTTTTCCGACAGCCCAATAATATAATATATATGTGTATCTTTGAACATACCTGTAACAAGATATCCTGAATTTTTTTGAGAAACAAGGTTCACATACTATACATAATAGAAAAGGAATCTTTGACTCAAAGTGGATGAATATAGAGGACTTAATGCTAAGTGAAGTAAGTTGGACTATGAAAGAATAACACTGTATATTCCTGCTCAATGCATACAGAACGTCTGCACTCTATGGCAAAATTAAAAGATCTGAAGATACACTAATGGGCAGGACAAGTATAGCAGAAATTGTATGGGAGCAGAGTAGATAGCAGAGGGTGGATGTGAAGGGTTCAGGGAAGAAACACTTAACAGATACAAAAATGTAAATTCTCTGTCAAAAATTATATCTCTGGTAATACCCTTGATTTGATTGTTTTGTACTGCATGCATACCTTGAAAAAAAAAGGAAAATATATTGTCTGCTTTAGAGATGTACAATGGCTAAATGTAAATAATAAATCATACTTTTTTTAAAAAAAGGGAATGTTTCTTAGGTGCTATTGAGAAAAATTAAAATAAACTACAATGGAGTAGTTTTAACCTCTGAATGTGTATTATGTTCTTATGGCTTTCTTTTTTTGTTATTCTTAAATAATGCTGATTTGTATATTTTTGTATTTTCTCTTTAAAGGATATGTGGGATTAGTAAACCAAGCAATGACTTGCTATTTGAATAGCCTTTTGCAAACACTTTTTATGACTCCTGAATTTAGGAATGCATTATATAAGTGAGTATTCCAAAAAATTCTATGAATAGATTTAAGAATGAAAATATAGTTTTTAACTAGTAAAATTTAACTTACTTGTAAATTTGGGGCATTTCTTACTTCATAAGACACCACTTCTTAAATATGACACGGGTATAAGAACAAGGATATTTGGGAGACTGTTATATGAAAAATGTGTGGAGAGAGAATAAGAAGTATGCAAACAACAGCAAAAGGAGAATATTGAAGTAATTTGCTTATAGGGTAAATTTACATTTATAGCTTTACCACCTTTATGAAGAAATAATAGGTTATCGTGAAAATCTAAACGTATAATCCATATTCTCTTTTCTACTTCTCAATTTAAGAATCTAGAGTAATTTTTTTAAACATTCTAACTTGTTTCTAATTATAATGTAACATGGCTTATTTGTATGTGTGTGTATGTATGTGTCTGTGTGACTTAAAGACTCTACATATATCAGATACTTAAAATATGGAGAAAATCCATATTTAAATAAGCCCTAAAGTCAGACATTATGTTTATGAGAGTGTGTGTGTATATATGTGTGTGTGTATATATATGTATATACACACATACATACACAAAACAATATAATTATTATTTTAAGGTATTTAGAATTTAAAATATGAGGAAACTTATTCTTTTCCTTTTTTGTATTACTTTGGAGTAACATCTTTGAAATGACTGTGAATACATATTTAAGCTGTTTTAGAAATATTATTCAGTAAAATGTATTGAAAATATAGTATACAAAGTTGTGTTGCTCCGACATCATATCACCATTATATTCCTCTATAATCTTGTCATCTGATTCACTTGTAAAACTTGCCATGTTTTTTATTCGGTGAATATTTATCACCCCCCCATAGTATTTCCATGCAAGGCAGTTGGTGGATAGAAAGGAAGTTAGAAATAAGGTCTTTGTTCTTGAGTAATTTACAGATCTCTCTACAATAGCATTATGTTTATGTACAGAATAGTTTAAATAGCATTAAGGACAGCTATGAGAGCTTAGAGAGAAAAGGGAGTAATGAAACTTGGAGAAGTGATTAGTGAAGTAGAACCTGAAGTAGGTCATGAATAGATGGCTGGTTTGGCCAGACTCCATCTGTGAGAGAAAGAACTTGCAGATAGGCAGAGCTTCAAAAGCAAAAGTGAGTAATAAGTGTGACCTAATGTTATGTATTATTTGTGTATATCAGGCATTGTTCTGGGCACTTTATATATAGATCACTTAATTCTCACATTAACTGTGAGTTAGGTGCTGCTGTTTTCCCCATTTCACCAAAGAGGTACCTGAAAGGCACAGAGAGATTAAGTACTTTGTCTAAAGCTACACTTCTGAAACAGTACCTGGTATATATCAGAATCTGCTACCCTATTTTGCCTATATTGTAGCTGATTCCAGTAAGTATATTGCATTGCAGAGGCCTTCAGATCAGCCTAAACCAGAATTTTGTCTAAGTACTAAAAGGTTAAGTTAATAGATGAAGTTCTGGATCCTGCTCCCCCAAACTAGGACAGACTGAATAGTCCAGGGTGATGCGCCTGCTTTGTTGAATACTGTTTGGGAATAGGGGGGTCTCAGGAACTTGATCGTCAGCCCTGAGTTCTAGTGCCCTGAAAGTGGTCTGTAATCCAGTGGCAGGGTGGAGACGTCTATAGCCAGAGCTGTTCACTGAGTATCAGGTATTGGGCACTGTGTATATCCAGTGTTCTTTTAGACCCAGGGATTACGGTGGTGAGTAAGACAGAGTCCGCGCTCTAGAGCTTTCCCAGGTAAGCCTGTGTAAATTAACTCTCCCACTGTCATCTATGTCATGAAGAAAAAGCAATCATGCAGAAAGAGTGACTGTCCGGATGTAGGTAGGGACAGGTCCCAGCTTCAGGTGGGTGGCAGAGAGGACCTCTCTGAAAGGATGTGATGTGAATAGACTTCACAGGAGCTAACCCTGTAAGATCTGGGGGATGAGCAGCTGAGGCCCCAGAAGCAGCAAGTGCAGAGGCCATGACTGGAGCCCAGTGAGTGAGGAGGAGGAGTGAGACAGGTAGGCCAAATACCTTGGAGATCGAGTGTATAGAGTGAAGTTATAGCAGGTGGAGAAATAGTGTCTGAGGGCACAGATGTTGCTGCTTAATAGATAACTAAGGGCCTTGCTGGACTAGACACAGAGAAGCACTAGCAGGAAAGGATGGGATTTGGTTTGTGTCTTTTCTTTTGTATAGTAGCAAACAGGGAGCCTACCACTTTGATTCAGAGGCAATGTAAATGATGTGTTAAATATTAGGTTGTTGGAGAAGTGATGATGTGTTTTTTCTATGCACAAATGCATAATTTTTCTGATGATCCAATACATTGATTTAGGAAAGTTTATATAGTACAGGGTGCAAAATTGATGCGAAAGATAGGGTACCATGGAGGAATCTGTTATTAAACCAGGCACGGATAGATTAGAGTCAAGATGATGATGGTGATGATGATGGTGGCAGTGACTCATATTTTATGTTGAAAACTGATGCAGCTTAGTGACAAATTTTATTTAAGAGTAAAAAGGAAAGGGGAAGAATCAAATAAGGCACCAAAGCTTCTGCCTGAAGTGACTGGGGGTAACAAGAACCAGCAAGATTTTAAACCTTTTATATATTTATACCAGGAGTAAAGGACAGGTGAAAATTCAGTTTTATATTACAGTAATTATTCCTCGGTAGTAATTTCCCTTATAAGAGATTCTAATGTTCTCATATTTCAACTTGTGTTCCCTCACAGCTACTGAGAGATTGTTTAGATCCCATAATGTAAATTAAAAGTACTTTCTGTTGAGTATAACCAGAAAAAAAGGGTACTGAGGATTGAGTATAGAAGAGGAGAGTGTTGGGACCAGCAGATGGCTTAATGGTTGCATCGCTGGACTCCCACGTAGTTGACCATGGTTCGAGTCCCAGACTCAGTGGCTTAAAACTCATTGTTATGCGTGCATGCT
>NW_006204627.1:896152-909745 GCF_000334495.1 Tupaia belangeri chinensis | reverse complement strand
CCCCCCCCCCCCCCCGGGGGGCGATTTCTTGCTTTCTGTCTCTCGGACGAGCGCATGTGCCCTATAGCAAAAAAAAAAATAAAATAAAAATTAAAATTAAAATTAAAAAAAAAAAGAGGAGACTGTTAAAGTGGATGTCTAATATTGAGTAGAGCCATTATAGGGAAGCCTTGAAAAGAAGAAAGTGAAATGTATTCCATTGACCTCTGTGAGGCAGGAGGGAGTGCCAGTGTGTGTAAAAGGAGGGTTGGCAGGACCAGAGTGCCATGGCTGTTAGTCCTAAAGTAAGACAAGTGTTGAACACTTTATCAAAGGAAGATGAAAACCAAAAGAAAAACGCCTTTTTAATATATTTGTAAACTGTAGCAGAGAAAAATGAATGTTCAAGCTTCCTTATGAAACTAAGTGTAAGGAAGTAGAAAGTAATCTCCTTGTTAATTTAATATAGAGGATATTATTAATATTATCTTTACTTCATATTTTGTATTTGTTTAATTTTGTTGAATATAGAATTATTTTGAGAACTTTTGTATGTACATTACCAACTTTAGTCCTCTATTATTTTTTCCCTGAATTCTTAAGTTCTTCAGTTGGGAATTTACTTGTTATCGAGATAAACCCTGTAGTTAGGGCTGCTATTTAATCATAAGTTTGTGAGGGTAAAAATCTTACCTGGATTATTTTATTTACATATATTCTCTTTTTAAAACCTTTCATTAGAAGATATTTCAAGCATTCAAAAAGTAGAGAAATAGTATAACAAATATCTGTCCACCTGTCATTCAGCTTTGAATATTACCAATTCATAAGCCATTTTTTTTTGTTCATAACTCTTCACCCCAATTGTTTGAAACCCCTCCCCCCATCATATGGTCTATAAATTATATCTCAGGTCACTGTTAAGATTTCTCTGAGGGCTGACAGGTGGCATGATGGTTAAGGACACTGGACTCCCACATGGCCGACCACGGTTCAAGTCCTAGACCTAGCAGCTTGCTCTCTCACTTTCCCTCTCTCTTTTTCTCTCTCGCCCTCTCCATCTCTAGTCAAATGAAAATGAAATAAATTCATGAATAAATAAAGTTAGAAAAAAAGAGATTTCCCTGAATGCCTCAATTAACAGTTATTCAAATCAGGATCCAAAAAAAAATTCATACATTGCAATTGCTTGTTAGGATTCTTTATCTTTAATCCTGTTCTTTTTTTTCCCCACTTGTGATTTATTCCTTGAAAATATATATTAAAAACGAATGTCTTTTGTCTTATAGTTTTCCATAGTTTGCACTTTGATGGTTGAATAGTATATCATTTAATATTGTTCTTTAGTTGCCTTTATTTTTTATGAACTAATAAGACAAAAATTGATCGGATTCAGGTCTGATGATTGCTTTTAAGTGAACTTTGTCCTTCATTTTAGACAACTGTTGCCTTATTGTGCCTTTTCTTGTTACATCCTCTAGTTTTTGTGAATTTATGTATTAAGGGCTAATTTTTTTATTAGATATTATTAGTTATAGTTAAAATACAAATTATTTATAGATTAGAATTAATATCTTACATTATTATGATTTTGATATTATACTTTGAAAAAAACTTTTTATAAATGAGTTTTTAAACTTTTCATTTTTATAGGTGGGAATTTGAAGAATCGGAAGAAGATCCAGTGACAAGTATACCATACCAACTTCAAAGGCTTTTTGTTTTATTACAAACCAGCAAAAAGAGGGCAATTGAAACCACAGATGTTACAAGGAGCTTTGGATGGGATAGTAGTGAGGGTACTAATTCTCTTTTAATAAGTATTCCTAATATCCAAAGGAATTCGGGGAGGTAGTAAAATTACAAACATATTTCATATATTAGCATCTTAATTATCTTTACCTTAGACCGTTTCATTGCTTTTTGGTGAGATTTAAAAGTAAATTATTTTTAAAAATTTAAACTCTGAAGTTTCATTTTTGGTCAATTAAATGTTTCTAGTAAAAAGTTTTTTTAAGGGACCAGCAGCTAGTGTAATGGCTATGTCGCTGGACTCCCATGTAGTCGACCGCGGTTCGTGTCCCGGACCCGGTGGCTTAAAACTCACGCCGGGCACGTGTGTGTGCGTGCCCAAGATCCTGAGAGGAGAACAGAGGAGAAGGGATTGCAGCGTGGCCATCCCCCCTGGGGGGTGATTTCTTGCTTTCCGACTCTCTGTCTGGTGAGCGCACGCGCCCTATAGCAAAAAAAAAAAAACTTCTCCAAAAAAATAAGTTTTTTTTAGTATCCTATCTTAATATACTTAAACTAAAAATGTTAAAACTTGTTGTCTTGGAATTTTCTAGTAAATAGTTTAACTATACAATGAAAAATAACAAAAATAAGTATCATAGCACCATAAAGCATATGCTAAATAATACTGGGATCTCTTGGTTCTTTTCCTTGTAATTATCTACTATAAGGTATATTTTTGTGTTAAGTTAGCATTATTCAAAGTAGAATTTTCCATGTTTCTGCCTATTTGCCTTTAAACAACAAATTAATCTTTCATTACACTAAGTTTACAGCTATTTTTAATTGTGTTTTATTTTAAAATAGCTTGGCAGCAGCATGATGTACAAGAACTATGCAGAGTCATGTTTGATGCTTTGGAACAGAAATGGAAACAAACAGAACAGGTAATTTACATCTCTTGAGGGGATTGTTTTCTGATAAATCATTCATTATTTTAAAGTGGCATTTATTCCATTGGGATGTTTTAAAACTTGGGCATCACTCCAGTGGTTAAATTACCCAATGAGAAATTAAAAGTATTGGTTTTCATTTGGCCATTAACTAAGTCATAAAGAACCTCATTAAACTACCATAGACCCTGTTTCCTCATCTTTAAGAAATTGAGGTGTGTGACCTGAAGGGTCTTTTTTAACTCTAAAAATTACGTAAGTCATATTTATATTCATCTGTCTATATTTTTGAATAGAATTTTCAGATATTTCCTAAGTAAACTATATGTCCTATAGTCTCTAACACATTAAGAAGTATATTTATCAAGCAATATATTCATCTCGACCAGTGAAGATTAGTTATTTGTTTTTGACATCAAGGATCCTCGTTAATCTGTCTTGTCTTATCTAGTGGAAGGTGGAACAGAATAGGAGCAGGAAGAACGTGAGATGTATCATTGGGATGAAGAGTAGGGATGAACTAGCTGGGTGGGGCTCAGTACAGGGGAGGGTTTATGAGAGGGATCACCGGTATTTAAGAGGAAGAGTATCAGGTAGCTTCAAGGCTCTGATTTCTGATTAGAACTATTGTGGTTGCTCGGACCAGAGTTCTTCAAACTGTAGGCTGCGATCCTCTTATGGATTATGAAATTGAGTAGTGGGTCAACATCAGCACTTAAATAAAAAAGTGAATTTAGAATAGTATAAGAGATCATAAAAGTAAAGAGGAATATTTTATGAAACTTTTCTCACAGTTGTATCCTGTGATGTAGATATTTTCTTTTGGTATTTTGCTTATCAGATGTTTAAAAATCACTGGTTTGAACCACTTTATAGAGCCCTCCTAGGTTTAGAGTAATAGTAAGTAGACAGTGTTGGTGGATCCATTTTGAAGGTTTTTAAGTGCTAGACATTTAAAGAGATATCAATTTATGAATGGTAAACTTTGTAGTATGCTTTCCCTCATGCTTAGTCTTACTTTAGAGATAATGAAAAAAACTCAAGTGCCTTTAGTGATCTTATTTCACTACATATCCTATGGGAGTGTATTTTGGTAACTTTATTTAGATGGTCTTAGGGGCTATTTCTTCTTCTTAGGTCTAAGGTTACCCTTCCTTCTCATTACATCCCTCCTTGTGGGTCAGCACTTCCATTAAGATCAGCTGGGGCATTCCAACTGTGGTCTCAAGTTTTGATACAAGAATCTTGGGCAAGGCAAGACATTTACATGGAGGGTCCTTACTTAGGGAGTTACCTGCCTTCTTTGAGCCAGAAGAGCCCCATTTGGTTGGCTAAGTTTGGGGACTAGGTGAGAGATCCATTCTTTGAGGTGAGGAAATTTTGAGGGTAATAGATTTTAGGATGTCTTTTGAATTCCATACACTTAAAAATAAAAATCACAGTATAATATTGTTCCTTAAAATTGTTTTATGTATATTACTGAAAGGTAAAGTGTTTTATTTTCATCTTTAGCGAGAGGATATTATTTTATAAATCAGAACTTATTATTTTTCGAATGGTGATATGCATATGTAAAGTTATAAAAACACAGTTATTCAGCTATAAAAAAAAATTAACATGCCTAAAATGATAGATTAGGATATATTCTCATCTTAATAAAAAGATAGTAGGAGGCTTATAGTATAATAATATATTGGTAACTGATTTCATCAAAATGTATTATAATAGTTCTTTTAATGTGATAAGAGCATTGAATTTATTTTTTGTATATTAACTCTCAGATTTTTTTTTTTTTTGGGGGGGGGGGAGAGGTTTTTCACTGTACAGACAGAGAGAGAGACAGAAAGCAAGAAATCACCCGCCGGGGGGATGGTCACGCCGCAATCCCTTCTCCTCCATTCTCCTCTCGGAATCTTGGGCACGCATGCACATGCGCCTGGCGTGAGTTCTAAGCCACCGGGTCCAGGATGCAAACCACAATCGACTACGTAGGACTCCAGTGACATAGCCATTACGCTAACTGCTGGTTCCCATTAACTATCAGATTTGTGTTAATCTGATTTTATTTATTTTTAGGTGATTTTTATCAAGTATTGATTTTGTTTTTTTTTTAAGAGAGATTTTTGCTATAGGGTACATGTGCTTGACAGAGAGACAGAGAGGGACAGAGAAACAGAAAATGAAAACTCAGCCTCCCCCCACTGCCCCACACCCCCCCACTTCCTGGGGGATGGCCATGCCCTGATCCTTTCTCATTGTTTTCCTCTTGGGATTTTGGGCACAAATGCACACGCACCCAACCTGAGTTTTAAGCCACTGTGTATGGGACATGAACTGTGGTCAACTACATGGGAGTCTAGCATGTAACCATTATGCCATCTGCTGGTCCCAAGTCTTCATTTTTTTCTATAAAATTTTAGGTAAATTTATATTAAAGCTTTCTAATTCTTCCACAGTAAAAACCAATATTTTTTGTAGCCAGTTCTAAAAATAGTGTTGTGTTTTTACATATTTTAAAAATTACTTTTAAGGAAAATTTTTTAAAATATAAGTGTTCTTATTTTTAGGCGGATCTTATTAATGAACTGTATCAAGGCAAGCTGAAGGACTACGTGAGATGTCTGGAATGTGGCTATGAGGGCTGGAGAATCGACACATATCTTGATATTCCATTGGTCATCCGACCTTATGGATCCAGCCAAGCATTTGCTAGTGTGGTGTGTACCTTTTACCTGACTGCTTGTCTATCCTTACTCAGAATACATAATAGCACAGTGGTATAATCTCCTGTAAGGTAAGCATTATCCTAGATACACCTTCTTGGGTGGTTAGTCATTCCTGCCTTTAAAGTAGCAAGATCTAGAAGATTTTTGATCATTCAGTGAGTCCTAATAGTGCATGCATAAGAGAGAAAATGAATGCAAATGGACTGCTTCATGGCTCTGGGCTTTATTCTTTCTGATAGTGATTATTATAGATAATTTCAACTTTTCTCTTTAACCTTCAGACAGTCTCTTATAAATGCTATTTTTGTATCAGAAAGTACTTTTTTGTTTTGGGACAGTCATTTTGTCCCATCTACTCTTTTCCTTCCTTCCTTCCTTCCTTTCTCTCTCTCTCTTTCTTTTTTTGAAGAGAGGCGTTTGCTATAGGGCACGTGTGCTTGCCAGAAAGAGAGGGACAGAGAGACAGAAAGCAAGAAGTCACACCCCAGGGGGGATGGTCAGGATCCTGGGCATGCATGCACAGGCACCCAGGGTGAATTTTTTTTTTTTTTTTTTGGAGAGGTGTTTGATATAGGGTGCATGTGCTCGCCAGAAAGACAGAGAGAGCCAGAGAGATAGAAAGCGAGAAATCACCCCCCCCAGGGGGTATGACCATGCCACCATCCCCCATTCTCCTCTCAGGATCCTGGGCACGCACGCACGCACATGTGCCCAGCATGAGTTTATGGCACTGGGTCCAAGGCTCGAACCACAGTCAGCTACATGGGAGTTCAACGACATAGCCATTACACTAACTGCTGGTCCTCCAGCATGAATTTAATACACCGGGTCCAGGATTCAAACCACAGTCGACTATGTGGGAGTCCAGCAACATGACTATTAAGCCATCTGCTGGTCCCACTGTCCCATATACTTTCAAAATTGGAAAAATAACTTTGGTTTTTATGACAAAGAGTATTTTTTAAAGAAGCATGCCTATTCTAAATATTTAAGAAACATACATTTGTATAAGCACAGATAATTTGAAGAATCAAAACTATAGCCACCTTCATTTTTTTATTTGAGTATCTAATTAAAGAATTAATCTAAGATTTCATTTCTCCTATCATCTGTTTTTTAATTGTTTTATCATTTTCTTATTGTATTTTACCTATATGTATGTGTGTTTACTTATACAAAAGAAGAGTCAATAGAAGGAGTTAAGTTGATGTTTAAAATCAGAGTGTTTAAGAACATTTATTTGAACCTATTAAGTGCCAGAGGAAACATACAGAACTAAATGAGATATCTAAAAAAATAGAATTTCATGTTGTTGTTGTGTTGGGTCTCATTGATGCTGTATCAAGCAATGGTAGGTCTTAGCTAAAATCAGTGTTTGTAAAGCTGTTTCACACTTGATCTTCTAAAATAATGCTACAAATATGGTTTAGTCCTAGAGTCTCTAGCATAATTAATTCCTTTTGTTTTTCCTCCTACTTTTACAATGCTGTTATTAGATAATCAGAAAGAAGTTACGGAATCAGTCAGTGGGAATCTAAAATAACCGTCTTAAAGGCCATTTTTGGATAGCATAAGATCAGTTTCTTCCACTATTTTTCTCAGTCTTCTTTCTGAATATATTTGAAAAATTAATAACTCTCATTCTGGGTATATTAGATTGGCCTTGGTTTGGGTTACTACTTGGGTTTTTCATTTTTTTAAACTTTATTTTACATTTTTTTGACAGTTTGAGGTAGAGATTGCACATTGAAAAATCATTAGCATTTGTCTTTAAATGATTAATTTCCTCATTTAAAAAAAATTTGTCAGAGAGTACATGTACTTGTCAGAGAGAGATGGAGAAGGGAACACCCTTCAGTAGGGCATGGTCACACCATAATCCCTTCTCCTCCAGTTGTCCATCCTGTCAGTATTTGGGGTGTACATGCACAAATACTTGATGTGTTTTTCAAGCTGTTAGAGCTGGGCTTCATCCATGCTTTTGGCCATGTGGGATCTAGTGCCTTTAACCACTAAGCCACAGGCTTGGCTCACTTTCCTAATTTTAAAAAATTTAAAAAAAAAAATTTGTCATAGGGCACATGCACTCACCAGAAAGACAGAGAGACAGAAAGTGAGAAATCACCTCTTAGGGGGGGACGGCCACGCCACAATCCCTTCTCTTCCATTCTCCTCTTGGGATCTCGGGCATGCACGCACATGCACCTGGTGTGAGTTTAAGTCACCAGGCCCAGGACTCAAACCAAGGTTGGCTACATAGGAGTCCAGTGACATAGTCATTATGCCAAGTGCTGGTCCCGTCACTTTCCTAATTTTTAAATATTGGCATTTCCCTGGGAAAATATACTAAAAAAATATTTGATAGTTCCAAGTTATGTAGTTTTTTTTTTCCATTTGTTTATTTAAAGTGTCTTAATGAGAAAATTTTCACACATATTATTTAGTATAATTTTTTTTACATATTAATTGAATGTTGAGGAAGCTAGCTTTACTTATGCTGTTGTGTTAGAATTTCATACTCGAGTATTCAACAAATTTATATAATGAATAATTGTGTCATTATTTATTCATCTGCTCTAACATCACACTCAAGTACAATACAGACATAGTAATGTCTATGGAAGATACTTTTGGAGAAGTGAAAAATGTTACATTTTTAAATGTGTAAATTCTCCAAAAGCAGTGTGCTCTGTTAATACACTGGGTAGTTAATACACTAGGCAGTTGGCGTGGTGGTGTTGGTGGTTCAGTGGTGATTGGAAGTTACAGCTATGAAGCAGTATATGAGCAGGTCTATAAAACACATGCACTAGTAGGGCTTGCAGGAGGGAACTAAAACTTTGTAGACTTTGTTGGACTCTCTTGAGGGTATTTACAGCAGGTAATACTACCCAAGATAGGGGTTCAAAGGAGGATACTACTTTCAGAGAACTTTAGCTAGAGGTAAGTAATTTCCCATTATTTTCTGAATTCAGAACCTATAAATATACTTCTAAGTCTACAAATATTATATAGCATTTAAAATTAGTTTTATATCACTGCTTGCCTTTGAGTATTTTGTTAATTCTATGCGTTTTTAATGATAAAAAGAGTTCGGTGTCAGTATGGATTATAAAAATCTAGTGAAAAGAAGCATAAAATTACTCATTCAAACTATGTGAAGTTTGGCAGTAGTTCTAGTTGGACTCTTAAAATTTATTTCTTACCTATGTTAGTGAACTCTAGTATTTAGATATACACATGCACACACACACACACACACACACACAGCATTGATGGTTGTATGTTCTGTTTATTTTATGTTCTGTTCAGTGATCTGTGCCGTTACGGATGTGTATGGGGTCAGACTAACTTAATGTGTGGTTTTTTGTTTTTTGGTTTTTTTTGAGAGGTTTTTGCTATAGGGCGCATGCGCTCACAAGAAAGATAGAAAGCGAGAAATCACCCACCAGGGGGGATGGCAATGCTGAAATCCCTTCTCCTCTATTCTCTCAGGATCTAGGGCATACATGCACATGCACCTGGTGTGAGTTTAACCCACCAGTCCGGGACTTGAACTGCGGTCGACCACATGGGAGTCTAGCAACATAGCCATTATGCCAGCTGCTAGTCCCAAGAACTAACTTAATGTTTAATTTCAGACAAAAAAACTGTGAGATTCTGTTAAAAATTAAAATGTATTTTTTAAAAGTTTCTTTAATTTTGAGACATGCACACACAGTCACTCCTGAAAATGTGTCATCACGCCGTGATCTCCCCCTACCTCCCCACCTCTTTAGCCAGTCAGAATCATCAGCACATGTGTGCCTAGGTATTTCAGGTCAACACAAGATCCAATACACTTGTCTTCCATGTGGCTTCAGAATTGCAGAGTGACATTCCACGGCCTGTGCTAGGCCTCAGGGTTTTTTTTTTTTTTTTTTTTTAAACCTTCAATGAAACATCCAGGTTTTCTTTTTTATTATTTAATTCTATTCATCATTATTATTTTGAGACAGAGAGAGAGAGAGTGAAAAAGCAAACCCTTAGGTCCAGGACTCAAACTGTGGTTGGTCATGTGGGAGTCCCAGCACCTTAACCACTGCGCCACCTGTTGGCTCCTGAGACATCCAGATTTTTAGATGTTCAAATAAATTAGCTTGAGCATATACATACACACACACATTTTATATACATATATGTGTGTGTATACACATATGTACATATATATATATTTTTTTTTTTTCCTAAAGAGAGATCTTTGCTATAGGTAACGTGTGCTCGCTGAAGAGACAGAAAATGAGAAATCACCCCTAAGTGGGGATGGCCATGCTGCAATCCCTTCTCCTCCATTTTTCTCTTGGGACTTTGGGTACACATGCGCATGTGCCTGGCTTGAGTTTTAAGCCACTAGGTCTGGGACTTGCACCATGGTTGACTACGTGGGAGTCCAGCAAAATAACCATTATGCCATCTGCCAGTCTGGAGAATCATATTTAAGAAATGAGCACCGTATTTATCATTATAACATCTATAATCAATTTAATGGTTGTTTTTTAGCATACTTGATAGCAGAATCTATATATTTTTAAGAGTCTTTTATTATAACATTTTCATTATTGAGCAGTTTTTTAAATAATTATAATTAATATTTATTGAATTTCTCATCTTCATTTTACCTGACCAAGTAGGGAGTCAATATCATTCTGTCTCTGAGACTGAGTTGTTTTCTACACTAATTTTTAAGGAGATTTAATACATATTCTAGGGAAGCTTTTTTTTGATTAAATAAATTTTATAAATGGTGTAAGTATAATCCTTTTTTGTAAGATGACAATGCATACTTTCATTTTAAATGCTGCACTTCCAGAAATAGAGAAATTTGTTTAAATATGTTTAACAGCATTTTTTTTTCCTTGTGGGACATCTGTTAATATATCTCAAGGGACAGTGGGAGACTGAGGAACACATTGTGAGAAACTCTGCATTAAATTAAAGTGATTTATGGCAACTCTACATTTATGTCATTGGGATATTGAAGAGGAGTCTAAATCCTAAAATATTTGCTATAAGTTCTTGTTTTACATATTTTATTATTAATCCTGAAAAATTAATATCAGCTGAAAAAAATCACTTGTTTTAGTCCTTTAAATTTTTGTTCTTAATGATTAGGTAATTAGAAACTTCTGCACTTGTTAGCAGTGTCTATTAGATCCAAGTTTTCTGAATATCGTAATCAAAGTAACATTGAATCTACTTACTGCCAAGTATTGATATATTAGAGAATGCATTATTATGATAGTTCTACTTCCATTCTAGTAAAGCAAAGAAATTAGTAATAGTTTTTTGTTGGCTAGTTATAAAAGCATATTTTGAAAATTAATGTACCCTCACATGTTTGCATTATGTGAGAAAGTACTTTTGTTTTTAACAGTAAAATTTTAGACACTATCTTTTTATGGATGTCTTGTCATACAACATATTTATTCAGTGCCAGACATACTCTGGTAGATACTGTGGTAGGTTATTTTGTTTTAGGGTGCTTTTTATTCTATTATTGGATAAATACATTCAAATACCTATTTTTATTACAATATATTCTAGAGTCTGATATGTTTAGCTACATAATTCCATATAGTACATTTGCAGAGGTCAGATTATGTAAAGACTTTTGCTCCTTAAACAAACATGGTTTAATGATCATGTTAAATTTCTGAGTGGTAAATTGTTAAATTGATAAATATTTATGAAATCAAAATCATTTCAAGTATTTAGCTTATAAAATTTTTATCATAAGATCTACCCTGATTAATTTAGGTATTTTAGACATTTTTATCTGGTTGACTCAGCCATGCAACTCATTTGGATGAAAGAATGACCCAAATTTGTCCAAATATGTAAGCATCACATAAAGAAAAAAAATCTTTCCACAGACTGTACCCTCATTTTTCTAGGAATTTGTGTGGTTGGACATAGTGGGAACCAATTTAAAAAGTGGGGACTTCTACTTTCAGGAAGATGGAGTAGATGTACATTGCCCTATTTCTCCCGCTAAAACAACTGAAAACCTTGAACATTATATATCAAATAAGCATAAGAAGACTCTGAAAGGTGGAGAGAAGGCATACAGACTAGGGACCCAAGCACCCAAGGAATGACATGGTGGTGAGTTCCCTGGGTTTTCTTTTTGCCTAATTTATCCCAAACTTGGAGCAGAAGACGCTGGCAACCTGGAAACAGGAATGGGCGCAGACTAAATTAAAAAGCCTGCTCTGTTTAGCCAGTGGACCAGGAAACAGACAGCCTAGGAAGTCAGAAAACTTGCAGGCATTAACCGTTTTGCTCTAGCCAAATACCACAGAAACACCATGATTTCAGCTGAACTCATGCCAGTCAAGGCTGAGTGGGAAGCCTAGATTTCCATCCTCATAATGTAACAAGTCTCCTTGACCCCACTGGAGTTGTTTCAGAGATGGCTGGGTGGGAAGCCAAGACTTCATCTCTGCCAGCAGTAACAAACCTCCCCATTACCCATTTCCTTGGTTCATTGTCATAGAGAACACATGAGGAGTCTGGTCTTCCACTCCAGTCTGACAGAAATGAGGTGATGCTGTCTCACCCAACTGGAGTGATAACTCAGGAAGTGTAGGGGAACCAGGAGTTTCACCAGCTGCCATTGATAATAAGGCCAGCCCCTCTCCACTGTGATACCAGTGGAGGCCTCAAGGGGTGTGTGAATGAGATACTCCTGCTCCTTACATAGGAGATGGTATCAGCAGAAGCCTACTAAAGCAGCTAAAATTCCTGCCTTCCAGCAGTAATGAGGATACATCAGGTGTTAGTGGAGGCCAGGTGAGAACCTTTACTTCTGATCTACCTGGCAACAATGAGGCAGAGTCTCCTTCCCCAGCTGTAGCAGTGTCAGAGGAAACCAGCTAAACCAGAAGATTTAAATAGGATTCAGAAGTTCGTAATACCCCAAATGTCCAGGTTTCAATAAAATATCACTCTGCATATGAAGAACCAGGAAAGTCTCCATTTGAATTTAAAAAGAAAATCAGTAGACACAAAGACTGAAATTATAGAGGTGATAGTTACCTGACAAGTATTTTAAAAAGCCACCATAGAACTGCTTTAGTAAGCCATTCCAAACCCTCTTGAAACATATGAGAAAAATAGAGTTGTAGGGAAGAAATAGCAGATATAAAGAAATGAAAATTTAGAACTGATGCAATAACCAAAAAACAAAAACAAAAACAAAACTCAGTAAGCTCAGTAGCAGAAAGAAGATAGTAGAAAGAATCAGTGAAACTGAAGATATAACAATAGATATTACCCAGTCTAAACAGAGAAGATAGAGTAGGGAAAAAAAGAAAACAGAAAATGCCTTTAAGGGCCTATGGCACTATAACAAAATTATAGTCCTGGAAGAAGAGGAAAAAGAAGGTAAGTCTTAAAAAGTACTCAAATAATGGCTGAAAATCCTTTATTTTGGCAAAAGCATAAACTACAGATCAAGAAATTTAGTGAACCCCAAACAGGATAACTCAAAAGAACTTGATCAAGTTCAATTATAGTCAAACTTCTGAAAACTAAAGACAAAGTATCTTGAAAGCATCCAAAGAGGAAAAAACAAGTGAAAGCACTCAGATTTCTCATAAGCAGATTTTTCATTGAAAACCGTGAAACCAAAAGGAAATGGCAAAATTTTTCAAGTGTTGAAAGAGAAGAACTGTCAACTAAAGTTTTACACCAAATGAAAATATTCTTCTGGAATGAAGAGGAAATCAAAGCATTCTCAGATGAAAAACATTAAGAGGATTTGTCACCAATAGATTTTTTAAAACATGGCTAAAGAAGGAAGTGGTAAGAGGAAAGCATCCTGGAACATCTGTGGTGTGATGGTTAAGGCACTGGACACCCACATGGCCAACCATGGTTCAAGTCCCGGACCTGGAGGCTTGCTTTCTCACTTTCCCTCTCTCTCTCGTGAGCATGTGTCCTATAGCAAATTTATTTATTTATTTATTTATTTATTTATTTATTTATTTATTTATTTATTTTATTTATTTTTTATTTATTTATTTATTTATTTATTTATTTATTTATTTATTTATTTATTTATTTATTTATTTATTTATTTATTTATTTATTTATTTATTTATTTATTTATTTATTTATTTATTTATTTATTTATTTATTTATTTATTTATTTATTTATTTAT
>NW_006204627.1:865124-896061 GCF_000334495.1 Tupaia belangeri chinensis | reverse complement strand
TTATTTATTTAATTTTATTTATTCATTAATTTATTTTAATTTGACCAGAGAGAGAGATACACACGGAGAGAGAGGGAAAGTGAGAAAGCAAGCCACCAGGTCCGGCACTCGGAACTGTGGTCGGCCATGTGGGAGTGTCCGGCACCTTAACCACCACACCACCTGCTGGTCCCCAAATACTTGTACATTTTAAGAATAATGAATACCAGTTCTACACAATTTTTTCTCAAAAGAAAAAGGAGGGAGCTCTTCCTAGTTTATTTTATGAAACTTTTTATCCTGGTACTAAAGCAGATGAAAATAATTTAAAAAAAAAAAAAAAAAAAAGACCCATATCCTTCAAGGATATAGGCGAGAAAATATTTACCAAATATCAGTAGGTGCAATTAAGAATTTATAAAAAATTATAGATCATAACCAATAGGGTTTATTTCAAGGATTCAAGGATGGTGCTCAGTGCTTAAAAAAAAAATCAATGAATGTCATCAGTGAGTATAATCTGACATATTAACAGGCAAAGGGAGGAAATTCACATGGTAATATCAATAATTGAGAAAAAGCACTTGAAAAAATTTTAGTATTCACTCACCATACTAACTTCTAGAGAACTAGGAATAGAGAGTAATTTTATCAGTTTGGTAAAAGGTACAAACAGCTAGCATTATATTTCATGGTGAAAGTATTGGAGGATATCTGGGTGGTTTAGACAAGATGCCTGCTTTCACTGCTCTTATCAACATAGTACTGGATGTCTTATCCAGTATAGTTAAGGCACGAAGAGGAGATAAAGGAATACCAAAGAAAAAAAACAACTAAAATTACTCCTATTTTTAAGAAAATTTATTTGTCTCTTTCCCATGGGAAACACACACACAGTTGCCTTTGATAGTCTCATCTCACTGGGAAGCCCTTCTACTTCCAGCTTTCCAGCCAGCTAAGATAATGGCATGCCCATGATAAGTGTGTTCAGATTGACCTGGGATCTGAGTCCAGGGCCTCCTATATGGCTCTAGCATTACACAGTGGCACCCTAAATGTCTGAGCCCCCATGGGTAGACCAAAATTACCTCTTATTTTTAGGTGAAATGATTGTCTATGTACAAAATCTCAAGACACAAGAAAGAAGACTTTTGAACTAGTGAGTAGTAGGATATAAGATAAACATACAAATCAATTGTATTTCAAGATACTAACAATGAATATATGAAAAATGAAATAAAAAATACAGTAGTATCATTTATAAGTCTGCAAAAAAAATTCTTAGATACAAATCCAACAAAATATTTATTGGACATATGTGCTGAAAATTAGAAAACTCTGAAAATATTTAAGTAAATGGGGATACATACTATACTCATTCATTGATTAGAAGATTAAACTTAAGGATGTCAGTTTAAGCATAGTAAGGATGTCAGTTCTCTAATTACATAGTTTTAATAATTTCCTATCAAATCAAGATTTTTTTGAGGCTATTTGGAAATTCCTTTGAAAGTTTTATGGAAGATAAAGCAACTGGAATAGCTGAAAGAATTTTGGGAAGTATGAAGTAGGAGGAGTCAACCTATTTGGTTTGGAATGGAATACTATTTAGCAATAAAAACTTACCTAGCTAGAGTAATTTGGACTAAGAGGTGTTGGCGGAGGGACAGACAAATAAATCAATGGCAAAAGAACAGAAAACTCAGCAATAGATCCATACAACTACACCAAATTGGTTTTTGACAAAGGCACTAATGCAATTAAACAGAAGAGGAACGGTGTTTTTGTTTTTGTTTTTTAATTTTTTAAAAAATTATTCGTGTACTTACTTTAATTTGACCAGAGAGAGAGAGAGAAAGAGAGAGAGAGAAAGAGAGAGAGAGAAAGTGAGAAAGGAAGCCACTGGGTCCAGGACTCAAACCATAGTCAGCCATGTGGGAGTGTCCAGCGCCTTAACCACCATGCCACCTGCTGGTCCCCAAGGGATGGTGTTTTTAACAAATAGTACTGCAACAAGTGGACATCTACATCAGAAAACTTTGACTTAAACCTCACACCTTATGCAGAAATTAACTCAAAATGGATCATAGATGTAAAATATAAGACTATAAATCTTTTAGGAAAAGCCAGGAAACAATTTTCCAGATCTCCGGCTACATAAAGAGTTCTTAGATTTGGTACCAGAAGTGCAAGCCACAAAACAAAAAATTGGCATATTGGATCTCATCAGTATTAAAAATATTTATCCTCTGAAAGCCCATGCAAATAAGATGAAAAGAAAAGCTCCAGACCAGGAGAATATATTTGCAAGCCATGTATCTGACAGTATTTATACCTCCAATGAATAAAGGATTCTGAAAACACAAATCAGCTAAAAAAAAAAAAAAAAATCCTGAACAGTCAAGTTAGTTGACAAAAGACATAAACAACATTGCATCAAAGAGAATTTGTATGTTTCAAGTAAATCAGAAAATATTTCAGCATCACTAATTATTAGAAAATGCAAAGGTGAACCACAAAAGTGCCTTACCTACCAGAATGACTAAAATACAAATAATGGCAGGTGACAATGCAGAGAAACTGATCACTCATACATTGCTGGTAGGGAAATGAAATATTATAGGCAATTTCTTATAAAATGAAATGTGCAATTATCGTAAGTCCCAGCAATTGCACCTTTAAAAAAAAAAAGTTTATTTCTTCTGTAGAGAAAGGCACCTTCAATAGGATCTTCATGCTGCAAGTTCAATCCTGACCTCAGCCAGCCTGGATAACAGGCATGCACATGTATGCCCAAGCATGTTCAAGGAGGTCTCAGGACATGAACCAGGACCTTTCCATGTGCATCCAGTTTGCATTTCTTCTGTGCCACCATCTGGCCCTCAGTTGCATTCTTAGTAATTTATTCCAGAGAAATGAATACTTAATGTTCACACAATGAATGGTATGCAAATGATCACTGCATCTTTATTTTTAACATTCAAAACAGGAATCGGCTCAGATTTGCTTCAGCAGGTGAATGGGTGAACAAAGTGGCACATACAAATCATGTGATACTACTCAATAAAAAGGAATAAACTATTGATAAACACAAAGATTTGAATAAATACTCAGAATTATGCCAAGCAAAAGAAGCCAATCTCAAAAAAGGTTACATATTGGATTCCATTTGTTAACATTTTTGATAGGATACCATTTTAGTAATTCATTGCTGGAGTTTTTATTGTAGAGGTAGGAAGGGTACAGAGTTGGTTGAGCTATAAAAGGGCAGCACAAGGTGTCCTGTGGAAACTGTACCATCTATTCATTCATTGTGGTGATAAATACATGAACCTACACAGTTGATAAAGTAGTGTAGAATTTAATACATACATATAAAAAGACAAATGAGCACATTAAAACTGGGAAAATATAAATGACACGTGGAGCATATCAATGTAAATATCATGGTTTTGATATTCTGTAGTTTTGAAAAATCTTTTACTATTTGAGGAAACTGCAAAATATTCAAGTATGTCTATTATTTCTTATAATCACAATGAATTTATAGTTATCTCCAAAATTGCAATTAAAAAAAGTAAATGGTTTAAGTAAATGTATCTGGAGTCTATTTTCTATTTTTTCTTTATTCTTTATTTTTTTAAACATATGTCCTAGGAAGGATAGTTAATATATCTGTAAGGAAAATGTCAAGTTGTTATGTATCAGCAGCATGAGATTACTTAATATTTCAAAGTTAGGAAATAGTTTCAGTAGTTTCCGTTTATCTTTTTTTTTGGAGAGGTTTTTGCTATAGGGCGTGTGTGCTTACCAGAAAGACAGAAACAGAGAGACAAAGTGAGAAGTCGCCCCCCCAGGGAGGATGGCCATGCCGCAATCCTTTCTCTTCTCGGGATCTTGGGCACACATGTGCACGGCGCCCGGCGTAAGTTTAAGCCACCAGGTCTGGGACTCGAACCGTGGTCAACTACATGGGAGTCCAGGGACATACCCATTACACCAACTGCTGGTCCCAGTAGTTTCCATTTATCTTTTGTTCAGTCTAAAAATCAAATTATGTTTTAATGCCCTTTTCTCCATTTGTAATAAAATAGATGTTAAAAGATCAAAAAAGAATTAATTATGTGTTTATGTTTTAATAGAATTTATAGGTAGTACTGTTTCTTGAACATATCTTTCATTTGAACTATACCAAGAATATCAGTATCAGCAATTAAATTGTGGCAATTAATATTTTTTGTTTGAAGAACTGAGGATGTAACAGTTCCCTGTGTTCTGTTCTGAATTCTGAAAATTGCAGTCTTAAAAAGTTGTGCAAAATTAGATTTTGTATAATGTGTGAGAGGGGGAGAAAGCTCCAGAAAATAAAACTATTATATCACTCTGGAATGACCATAAGCAGTCAGTCAACCCAAAGCTAGTTTAGAAACATGATTCATGAATAATAAGCATGCCAAAAAGGCTAGCTCATGGTAAACAGTTCTATTTTTGTGTTGGTGTGTTAATAATAGTACTATGTCATCACACTAAATACAAATAAATGTATAAGCCTTGTTAACCTGTCACATACATAATTTTTTTTGAATAGATGATTGTGTTGAAGCTAATTTTTATAACTGACTAATCATATTTATAATTATCCTAGTGACAACCTGTTAAAAATCTAGAATAAAGAAACTATAGAATATTTAAGATACCTTTAACTGGTTTCTGGGTATGAAGGATAATTGCAGTCAGCTGAATCTGAGTATCTCCACATACCCTCCCAAAAAGCATAGACTAAAAGGAACACTAATGAAACCCAACTAACCTTCTACATTACTGAGAGACACAGAATACTGTGAACATCAAATTACCTGTAAGTAGCAAACACCTAATTCCAACATACCTTCCATTATTGCTGTAAGTCTATATGTATAGAGAGTACAAAGTGGAAAGTTGAAGAGACAGTAGAGGGCATTGAAAGACTTAAAACAAGGACAGAATCACCCCTGAAAAGAAAATGTAAAATGGTAATTGCTAAAGTAGTAACTAGACTGGCACCAGCTACAGAGAGGGTTTTTAGAGTTAGCAAGATTAGAAGAGGTCACATGAGAAAAATTTGCTTCTGGGGAAGGAGATAAATGGAGAAGGAGTGATGTCCCTTGGATTCATAGCAGTAAAGAGAAAAGAAGTAGAAAGAATAATTAAGGATCCTGCAAAAATGAAAGAAGATACCAACTTTTTCTGTCATTACCCATTCAAGAAACTGCACTTCACTGAAGTAACAGACAAGGTGCTGTCAAACTAAAGAATGATATCCGTAAAATGGACTGGGGGAAAATCAGATTTGCAAAACACTGCCATTGAAAAGAAACAAAATCTGTATTAGTATTTTAGATGATGAACACCCCCTCTTCTCCAAAAATAAAATAAAATAATAAAAATACCTCAGGAAAGTAATCACAGAGTAGAATCCAGTATCATAGTACTCTAGACTGAGTTAAATAATCTCAAGTGAGCAAAACAAAACCTGGCATTCATAAATTTGAGAGAAACAGGTAAAATAGGAAGAAATGCAATGAGAGTTCATCAAACTCAGAAAAAAAACTGAAAAAAATTAGAAATGAATAAATTACAAAGTGCACAAGCAAGAATAGAAAGAATGAAAATCTAATGAGGGACAGGAATGAAATGAAGTAAAGAAGTAAAAGGAATTTCAAAAAAAAGAGAAAGAGAGAGAAGGCCCACAAAAGAGGCCCAGAACAACTGATGTCTACAAAGAAGGAAAACAAAACAGTAGAACAAAATCAGTGGTTAAATGATAACCCTAAAAGACTTTGTGGAAATAAGGGAAATGTTAAATCTGTCTTTGGAAACCCCACCATGTGCACCTGTAAAAAATGGCTTGGGACAGTGAACTCTGAGACATATTTTATTGGGACATCGAGGAAGTCCTGACTTATTTTTCTTTGCAAAAATGTGTAATGACTTTTCCAATGACTCAACTATTAAACCTTAAAGTTAAACGTGGCTTGCTTCATGGTTCTTAAGGAACAACGTGTAAATCATGGCGACAGAGTAGCAATTTCAAGAAATACAGGGAAAGAAATTACAAGTCAGTGTTTTGCTATCCAACCAGACTTTCTTCAGTTATGACAGCTATAAAAAATTTTTTAAAAATGGACATTGAGGAACTCATTGGATCTTGTATCTATGAGCTCTTCAGTTTATGAGAGGAATTTAAGGAAGAGATCATGGGGGAAGTTTTATCAAAGGACTGAGTATTTGATACATTCAGTTTTAGAGTTGGGGACTAAATAAAGCGAAGATGGGACTATGGACAGAATAGTATGAAATCTTGTTATGTTAGATGAAGTACAAAGGATACCACTTTTTTAAAAGAAAAGGTAGAGAGAAAGGGAAAGTAGAATAAAATCTCATGCTACGGTTTAGGTGGCAAAGGATACTATGTAGAATTGGCAAACCAGATACACAGCTTTAATAAAAACCGGGTGGGGTGGATAAAAGGGATTAAGAGCATTAACTAAAATATAAGTGCAAAAGTAATGATTAAAACAAAATTACTAACCTTATTAAATACTGAAAGAAAATGTAAAAAATGGCAAAAAAAATCACATAGAGAAAGGGGCATAGAAAATATTACCTAATACACACAATCATTAGACTATATGGTGACTGCAATAAAAAAGAACTAAACATATCAGTCAAATATAAATGGGCATAAATTGCCTATCAAAAGATTTTCAATTTAGCTCATAAGGCAAACTATTAAAATTTGGTTTAGGCAAAGATCCATTAGTGAATGTTAAAAGCAAGGTGGACAGTTGAGGAAGGCTCAGGATTTTGGCATATTCTCCAAGTGTCTCTTACAGATTGCTCATTAACTGTATGGGCAGAACTAGCAATTACATGTATGGTAGAGAAACTGGACAACACCTTGACCAGGTGATTGCAGTTACTATGACCAGTGAGGAATGTAGGGACATTGTGGCCTACAACCCTGATACCTTTAGAAGGACACATCATTAGTAGTAGTCTAGCAAGAAATGTATAACCTGGATCTAATAATGTGGAACGTCAGACAAGCCCGATTTTGGCATTGTAAAAGTAACCCTGTTCTTCAACAAACAGCAGTGTCGTGAAAGAAAGGAAGGCTTTACAATTGCCAGATGAAAGGAATCTGAAGAGATATACAGCTAAATGCAGTCTGTGACCCAGGATTAGATTATGTACCACAGGGGAATAGATCTACAGAGGACATTATTTGGATAATTGACAAAATAGGAATATGGACTGACAAAAGTGCTTCGTGAAATTTTCCTGAGTTTTGATAACTGTACTTTGTATGTTAGGATATCTTTATTCTTTTTTAAAAAAGAATAATTTTATTTATCATTATTACTCTTTATTTAATTTGTTACAGGGCACATGTGCTCACTAGAGTGGGGTGGGTGGTGACAAAACAAGCCGCCAGGCCCACCTGTAATGAGCTATGTTTGTGTCCAGTGCCTTAACCAACATGCCACCTGCTGGCCTCAGGATATCCTTGTTCTTAAAGAGACCCACTGAATATTAAGATATAGAGCATGATGTATATGAACCTACTCTCGAATGGTTCAGAAAAAAATGCATAATATAAGGGTGGGAGGGGTAAAGCCAAGATAGAAAAATGTTTACAAGTTTGAATAAGGAGGGTTTGAAATTTTTTCTTAAGTTTTAAATGATTAAAAATACCCCTAGTTTTGAACTCTAAACCAGAGACAAATGCACCTACACACCTTAGTTTAGGAAAGTAGAATTTGACTTACATAATTTTATCAGTTTAAATTACCTCTGTTTGGAAAGCCTGACCAATTTGGCATTGGTCTAGAGTAAACTATAATATTTTTTTTTCTAGAAATGATTTATTTTAAAGTTTTTTCTTTCTTACATTCTTATAAAATTTGCCTTTTTTTCATTCTTAAAATAATATGCTTTAAGGAAAAAAAATTATTTTCATAGTGTATCCTTTCCTAGGACCTCAGGAAAATGCTCGGTTGTGTGGAAAAAACTGAGCTATTTTGGTTTTCCTCCTCTTGATTCTTTCTTGTGTTTGGAAAACAAAATAGGAGACGGGATGGGTTTGGAAGCTTTTGAATATCTGTGATATTTTTATCTTGTTCCAAAGTGAGCTCTGTCAAGCAATATTTGGATAATAGAGTTAAAAATTTTGCCAGCTATTTTGCAACTAAGTTCATTTTGCCAGATGAAACTCCTTTATCTTTTGAGGAACAACTTGTTCTATATCAGAAGAAAAATATTTGAAGATACTTTGTCTTAATGATTTCATTTTTTCCTTTATGTATAATAAATATTATCAGTAGTTCTGCCTAGAGTGTGTGTGAAGAAGAGATAACATCAGTAGAAATTTGATATTGTGCATCCAGTCTTATCTGTTGTATTAACTTAATATTTTTAACTGTGAAAAAAATCAGTGATTAAAACTTAAAATAAAAATTGATTTTATACTTGCTGATTCTTCTACAATGTGTATACTAAGTTTCTTATGCAGTCTTAAGCCTGAATGGAGACCAGAAAACCACATGGTTGTACTAGGTGAATGGTCCAGGAGTTCTCCTTAACACACTTTCAAGTGAAGTATTATCTCACTTGCAGTGAAAAGGTTCCTTGGTGCTTTCCAGTCTGTATAGGTTATGCAGTGATGGAACACTGACTGGCTTTACCTACAGTGATTAAGAATGATTATATGCTTTCTAAACGTATGAAGAGTGTGAACTCTTCAGAGGCCAGTGTTACTTACTCTACAGTTTAAAAATGCATCCTTCTACAAGATTACAGTAATACATGTAACTGCTTTTCTAAAAAGTATAGAACACTTTAATTTTGAAGGTGGAGAATTTTATTACATAGCAAATATAGAAAAAATGTAAAATCACTAAAAAATAGATAGAAATGACTATGACACACAATGCCAAGAAAGCCAAATCTCACGCAGAATGAAATAATTTCTTCGTTACTTAGTTTTTACAGTGATGACATTATTTTGCTGTTGATAATTTTTTCCTTGGTGCATTTTGTATTTCTGATTTTCTACCATTATAGCTGTTTAGGTAATTGCAGTGGTTTTTAAGTTCAGGGATTTGTCTGTAGTACAATATTTTAATTAACATGAAATATTTTTTTTTCTGACTAGGAAGAAGCATTGCATGCATTTATTCAACCAGAGATCTTGGATGGCCCAAATCAGTACTTTTGTGAACGTTGTAAGAAGAAGTGTGATGCACGAAAGGTAAATACCATCTAGAGATTAATACTTGATTATTTGAGATAATATTCAATAGTCAATAGAGTCCCCTCCCTTTGCTTTTTTTTAGGGCCTTCGGTTTTTGCATTTCCCTTATCTGCTGACCTTACAGTTGAAAAGGTTTGATTTTGATTATACCACCATGCATAGGATTAAATTGAATGATCGAATGACATTTCCTGAGGAGCTAGATATGAGTACATTTATTGATATTGAAGATGAGGTAAATATTCATTATATTTCTTGTTATAAAATAATTTCCATTAATCTGCCTTAGTCAATCATATTTTGTTTCAAGTTTATTTCTTCCATGAGAAAGAGAAATGGGGGCAAGGAAAAGAGAAAGAGAGGCACCTTCAGCCATGATCCACCCCCAGCTTTGCTAGCCCAGATCATGGCCATACACGTGTGTGTAGCTGGCAGGCACAGGGAGACCCTGGGAGGCGAACCTTGGATTTTCCCATGTGGGTCCAGCATTCCAGAGCATTGCGTTACTTCTGCATCACCCCGGCTGACTCTAGTCATCATATTTTATGAAGAGCTATTTGAGATAGCTTAAAACTAGTGTCATTTAGATTATCTTTTTGAGGGAAGTTTTCCCTTTCTTGTTTTTTAGTGCTAAGTTCTATAAAAAGACTTAAGTTTGTATTAATGTTCCCTCTCCATCATAAACCATACTTCAAATATTCTTGTTTGGTCAGAGTAACTTATGATACTCTTTGAAAAGATAGTAAGGATCACAATTCTGGAATACTTTGTTAAATTTGAGTGATAGGGGCCAGCAGGTGGCATCCTGATTAAGGCACTGGACTCTCATATGACCGACTGTGGTTCAAGTCCCAGACTTGGCTGCTTGAAATTCACACCAAGTACATGTGCATGTGTGCCCAAAACCCCAAGAGGAGAGTGGAGGAGAAGGAATTGTGGTGTGGCCATATCCCCTGGGGAGGTGATTTCTTGCTTTCTGTCTCTCTGTCTCTGCCTCTCCAGAGAGCACATGTGCCCTTATAGCAAATATCTCTCCAAAATAATTTTTTTTGAATGATAATCTTACATGTTGTAATTTCTCAGTTTTCAAAACTAATTAGACCACAGGTGGGCTCTACTTGTGTTTCTGACTCATAATAGATGTAGAACAAATATATATGAATGAATGTACAAACTGAGCAGCATGGACTTAATTTCTTCAATTTCTTGTATTTGTCTTGGTGTCTTTTTCAAGGATTAAGGTGTCTTGGTTATTTCCACTTGAAGTTTGTTAGACTTTAAATTGGCTAGGTTAGAAAGTTAGAAACTATAAGGTATTTTTGTTTTCCTTTTTAAATTATTAATTTTTTTTAATTTGAAACTTTAAATAGTTTGAGGATGGGACTTTGAAGGACACATGTAATAGCCATCAGTTTCTTTGCACTGATTGGCCTCCCACAGCTCTCTGGTTCCTCCCAGTAGTCTTCAGTAAAATATGTATTACAGCCCACTCTGTATTTTCGGAAACACTTTTGATGTCATTATGTAGAATATTTATAATCACATAGCATAGTTGTTATAAAATGATAGATCTTATTTGCAAAACTATCATAAAGCATTTGTTTTTCATACTGGAACTGATTTAAAACTATAGTTTTAAAATACCTTTCCCTGGGAATTCTAAAAGTAATTCTTAACTATTGTTAAGTTTTTTTTATAAACGAGCACATTTTTGAGGCCTCACTAGATATGGGTTCAAATCCTTGTCCTGCTGCTTACTAGTTTATCGACCTTGGATAATAGATATAATCTTTCTCTTTTTTTCTTTTTTTCTTTTTTTTTTTTTTTGAGAGGTTTTCGCTATAGGGCACGTGTGCTTGCCAGACAGACAGAGAGAGATAGAGAGACAGAAAGCGAGAAATCACCTCCCAGGGGGTGGGGTCATGCCGCAATCCCTTCTCCTCCATTCTCCTCTCGGGATCTTGGGCACGCATGCACACACGCCCGGCGTGAGTTTTAAGCCACCGGGTCCAGGACGCGAACTGCGGTCAACTATGAAGGAGTCCAGCGACATAGCCATTACACTAACTGCTGGTTCCCCATATAATCTTTCTGAGCTTCATTTTCCTTGTCTATAAAGTAAGGATAATTGGTTTTTATAGCTTTTGTTAGAAGATATAGGAGTTCTTTGAGTGGTGACTGTGATGACCAGATAACATTTGGAAAGGTTTAGTTTAAAATAATGTCTCAGCCACTTGTGCTTAAACTAGAAAATCTACCCAAAGTCTGCCAGACATTTAAAGGAGACATAATTTTTGTAAGTCTCCTACTCCTACTCAAGTAAACATCAGTACTAGATAAGTATGATGGATATGCTTAATGTATTTCCTGTAAAGAGAAGCTTTTTCCAAGGGAAGAAAACTTAGGTATAAAGTTTGGCCAGACTTTTTAAAAAAAAATTCTGGGTCCAATTCTTAGTAACAAAGAGGTATTTTGGCTTAGTCGAAGGGGTTTCAGAAATGTTTATCTTTGGACTTAGTATAGAGTTCTAAGGTTGGTTTTTACCTCTTTTTATCCTTGAACCAAACTTTCTTGAAGAATAATTTTTTTTTTCCTTTTAAAAAATTTTTCATTTATTTATTTATTTTAAATTTGCTATAGGGCATGTGCACTTAACTGGAGACAGAGAGAGGGAGAGTAAGAAAGCACCCCCAAGGTGGGTTGTCATGCTGCAGTCCCTTCTCCATTCTTTTGTTGGGATTTTGGACATGGACGCACATGTGCCTGGGATGTTTTTCAACCCACCAGGTCAGAGACTCAAACCACACAGTCATCTATATGGGATCCAGCGGCCATAACCATCACTAGATTGCTCCAAGATTGTTTAAAATGTAGTCCCCATGTTAACAGAGTTCTTAGCAAAAAGTTTGTTCTTGTTATATTTTGCTTGGTTGATTGAAGAACTTCTGTGCAATGTCTGACACATATCAAGAACCTGTATCTTAGAGTGTTATCAAGCTATTTAGATAAAAATCTTTTTAGGCATGTATATAAAATGTTAAAGGAAAAGGGCTGTTTGAGTATTCCTAGAAAGTAGAATCCTTCAGTTAAATTTGTGTGAATGTGATTTTAAAACCACAAAAGCAGCAAAATGTAACAGATAGTATTCATTTGAGATATAAAATCCAGAGAAACTCATTTTGGAACTTAAGTTCTCTGCTTTTATGGATTTTACTGAAAGAATTGATAATTTTGTTATTTGCAGCAATAAACATAAATGGGGCTTAATAGAATTCTGAGTCATTAATTTGTATTAGCATTTTTAAAGACATAATAGAAATGCTTTTATGCCACCCTTTTTTGCTTGTTCAATTTTACTTAATGTTAAGAGAAAACAAATGTACTTAAATAGAATAAGACTATGTTAACTTATATGAAAATATTAGCGGTGTATAGGTAAGAAGTTTTGTTGACTACATTTTCCTTTTACTTGGCTTATAATTTTAAGATAAAATTAATGTTTTATTAAGAAATCTCCTCAGACGGAAAGTTGCACTGACAGTGGAGCAGAAAATGAAGGTAGTTGTCATAGCGATCAGATGAGCAATGATTTCTCCAATGATGATGGTGTTGATGAAGGAATTTGCCTTGAAAGCAATAGTGGAACTGAAAAGATTTCAAAACCTGGACTTGAAAAGGTACCTTATATGTATAGTTTGTGGTTTCTAAAGAAGTAATCTCTGAGCTGCTATATAATTCTTTTATAGCTGGTGTGACTGATAAAGTTCTCTTGAAGGGCTGGCAGGTGGCATGGTGGTTAAGGGCACTGGGCTCCCACATGGTTGGCTGCGGTTCAAGTCCTAGACCTGCAGGCTTGCTTTCTCACTTCCTCTCTCTCTCTCTCCAAATTAAAGTAAATAAATGAATAAATAAAGTTAAATTAAAAAAAAATTCTCTTTAAGAGCAGCTTAATTTAGGGAAGTTGACTTCTTGAAGCTATTGTGTTTTTATGCCTGTATATGTATGTATGATCATCATTAAACTTTAGGAAAAAGTGCTTACAGATAGGAACACTCGTTTCTGAGAGACTGAACTAGAGCCATGTAAGCAGGTGTGTGGTGGTGTGCAAAGTGCACCTACGAGTCAAGCATTCCCCGGGCTATTCCCACCTCTGCCTTTCAAGTTGCAGCTGATCTATGAATCTTCTATCTCACCTGAGTTTTCTTAGACAGAAAATAAAAGCGTTGGTTTAGAACTATTGATTTAAACAATTCTGTCCATGGAACACCTTATGAAATAGTTAACAGAGCTTATCTTTTTGAAGTAGAGAAAGCTAAAACAGCCTTCCTCCCCTCTCCTGTAATAGTTCTTAAGAACACTTAGAAAAATGGTATAGCTTCATGATTTATATATTTGAAAACCATAAAACTGGATAAACTCTGGGATTGGGTCTTTTTATTTTTGGGTCAATGATTTTAAGGTTTTATCAGACCACTTTTTTCTACATTCTTATGTTCTACTTTACTGAGGGGAGGATTACAGATAAAATGTCTTGAGTATGGTGTGAATAATCACTACTGTGAAGACCGATTGCCAGCTGAAGTCTTACAGAGTCATGTGACCAAATATAGAATTTTTAAAAATATGGTAAAGAATGCATATGAGAAAAGGAGAGAGAAAACCCTCAACAGAGTCTTATGCCATGATCCCTTTTCCCCAACCCTCCAGCTCCTCAGGATTCTGGATGCCTGTGCTGGTGCCCAGTGTGTTTCCAGGCCATTCCAGGGATCTGAACCCCCACTTGACCATATGGCCTCTAGTTTTATAGGGTATTTGCTTTACCACTGCACCACTGTGGCTGGGCCTAAATGTAGAAGAATGTAAGGCAATATGTAAGAACATTCCACTTGAACGGGTCTGTTTTGCGACCAAGGCCGTTCGTCTCATTACCACCACTGCTGCCCTTTGAAAGTACCTGTTTTACTCAGGAACAACAGGTGGAAGGTAATTGCTAAGTAATGAGTAATGTAGAGGGTACAGTGTAACTTAGTAGCAAGAGCTGGCATACCATGACTCAAGAGCCACTTCCAGCCCCTTTGCCTATTTTTCTACATACATAGTTAATTGTGTCGTCTGTGGATAAAGACAGTTTAATTTCCTTCTTTTTAATCTGTCTGACTTTTTCTTTCTTCTCTTCATACACTAGGTAGCACTTCCAGTACAGTGTTGAGTATGAGTGGTGAGAGAGTATCTTTCACTTGTTTCAGTCTTAGGAGGAACACTTTCAGTCTCTTACCATGAACCGTGATGTTGGCTTTGGGTTTGTTTTGTGTGTGTGTGTGTGTGTGTGTGTGTGTGTGTGTGTATGCTCTTAGGTTGAGGAGGTTCATGCCTCTGTCCCTAGTTGGTTAAGAGTTTTTATCATGAATGGGTATTAGATTTTGTGAAATGCTTTTTCTGTGTCAATTAAATGATCATGCAATTGTTCTTCTTTAGCCTGAATTGCATAGGTTGATTTTATAGTGTTGGACATACTTGCATGCCTGGAATAAATCTTACTTTGTCATGGTGTATAATTCTTACACATGTTAGGTTCGATCTGAAGGGGATTTTTGCATCTATGTTTATGAGGTATTGGTCTGTAGTTTTTCTTTTTTTTAATATCTTTATCTGGTTTTGGTAATGCTGGCTTGTACAATGAGTTAGGGAGTGTTTCCTCTGCTTCTCTTGTTGAAAGAGATTGTGAAAAACGGTATTATTTCTTCCTTAAATGTTTGGTAAAATTCAATCAAGCACATCAACAAATAATTTTCCATTTCTCGTTTCCTGTATATTTTGCTTTTTTATGTCATCCTTGATTCCCTCTCTCTCACCCTCTGCCGTGTCCCACCCTCCTCCCACACTGTCTCTGCTATCCATGGTTGCTTTCTATGCCATTTCCCCCCATTTTATTGATTCGCTAATGAACTTAATTAACCTAAATATTTCCAATAGCAAGCGCAACTGATATATACATATCCATGAATACAAGTCTGACTTTAGGCATAAACCTCAGTGAGTAGAATGAACATACTATAAAGTAGCACCTAGCTGGGGCTATATAGCTTACTGCAGTCATCAAATACGCATTTTTTTTTAATTTCAAGAAAAACAGTTTTTGTGGGTATTTTCCTCCTGAAACTTTTTTTTTAGTTAATTTACATTCATCCCCTAATCATCGTCACAGCATACAAAATGTGATTTCCCATCCAGAAAATACTGCATAGTAGCTTTATGATTGTATGTTATCTTCAATAATTTTCCATTTCAAGTTTCACATATATATGTGTGTGTGTGTGTGTGTGTGTGTGTGTGTGTGTGTATTATATTTACCCCTATGTCTGACCCTCTTCCTTTCTTACCTTCTTCTCACACTGTCTCTGGTGTCTACAGTTGTCTTCCATTCCTTTTCCCCCCCACATTTTATTGATCACACAATTTCTTAAATAATCTAACCACTTTCGGTAGCAAGTTCAGCTGGTAATTTCAAGAAAAGCAGTTTTGAATTGGTATTTCCCTTGAGATTTCTTCTTTTTTTTAAGAATTATTTTATTTAACTTTATTTATCCATTTATTTACTTATCTATTTGACCAGAGAAGGATAGAGTTAGAGAACGAGGGAGAGAGAGGGAGAAAGCAAGCCGCTAGGACCACTACTTGAACCACGGTCGGCCATGTGGATCCAGCACTCTTAATGGCCATGACACTTGCTGGCCTTGAGATTTCTTATTTAACCTATGGGATATTTAGAACATATGTTTAATTTCAATTTCTAACTATTTGGGGATTTTTTCTAGCTACCTTTCTGTTACTCATTTTTAGTTAAATTTTCATTTCATTTTGGTCCCAGAACATACTTTGTATGATTTGATTTTTTTAGAATTTGGTAAGGTATGTTTTATGGTCCATAATATGGTTTATCTTGGTTACTATTCTAGGTGAGCTTGAGAAGAATATATATTCTGCTGTTGTTGGATGGAGGACTCTATACATATCAATTAGATGTAGTTGATGGATAGTGATAGTTCAGGTCTTCTGTGTCCTTGCAGATTTTCTGCATGCTTGATCTATCAATTACTGACAGATGGATATTGACGTCTCCAGCTCCGTTAGTAGTTTTGTCTGATTCTACTTTCAGCTCTATTTTTGCTGCATATATTTTGTCACTCTGTTTTTAGGTGCATATACATTTAAGATTGTTATGCTTTCTTGGGGAATTTTAGGCTGTCACTTAATTTTTAAATAAATAACATTTATATTTGTAAATATATCTAGCACCAGGTTACAGTATGATTAAAATGTGAAGGAATACTCTGAATGAAATTTCTGATATATAAAATTTTTTGGTGTCTTGTCACTCTAATTTCGCATTACAGGAAAGTTGACCTGTAATGGAAAAGACAGTTATCATGTCATTTTGTGTCTTTTTCTCCATAGAATTCCTTAATCTATGAGCTCTTCTCTGTTATGGTTCATTCGGGAAGTGCTGCTGGTGGTCATTACTATGCTTGCATCAAGTCATTCAGTGATGAGCAGTGGTACAGCTTCAATGATCAACATGTCAGCAGGGTAAGGAGGTATCTTTTAAGACTGTCATTTTGAAAGATGAGGTAGGGGTGTTTCTGGGCACCAGTAGGGTATTAAAAATAGAGTTTGTCTAGTGATGTATCCTAAGACCCCTATCAAATCAGTCTTTCACTTTCGCTATCATCCTGCTTTTATTTATTATTTTTTTTGTTTTGTTGTGTTTGTTTGGGACTTGTTAAATGTTTTCAGAGGTAGACTGCCAATTTTCCTCTGTCCTGAACCTTCCTATATATATATGCTACTTGTGCTTCTATTAGTCATTAGGCACACTGGAATTGGCTGGCTGGTAAGCAGCCTCTGCTTTGTGAAGGTATCTATCCTGAAGATCTTATGTAGCATTTAACTTTGAGGTTAAAAGATGGGGTTACGGGATAGCAGTTAGCATAATGTTGCTGGACTCAATTCCTGGACCCAGTAGCTTAAACTCACACCGGGCGCATATGCGTGCTTGCCCATGATCCCAAGAGGAGAATGGAGGAGAAGGGATTGCAGCGTGGCCATCCTCCCTTGGGGGTGATTTCTCGCTTTCTGTCTTTCTCTGTCTTTCTGGTGAGCGCACACACCCTATAGCAAAAATCTCTCCAGAAAGAAAAAGAAAAGATCGGGTTACATGCTGACATTAATGTTCAAAAAAAGAAAATAATGCAATGACTTCTTAGATAACACAAGAGGACATTAAGAAAACACATGGTGGATCCTCAGGAAGCAGAGGATATTATTCCAGTGCTTTTGCAAGGTAAGTGATTTCTTAATTTTTAGTGTTTATAAGTTAGAATTAATTATTAGCTTCTCCGGGTTCTGTCATCAAAGATTTAACCCAGGGTTAGCAAATTATAATTCATAAGCCAAATCCAGCCTGCCTCCAGATTTTAGAAATTTGTTCTGGAATACCAACACAGTCATTTGTTTATGTATTGTGTCTTGATGCTGTCATACTACAAATTATAGTTGAGTAGTTGCAACAACACAGACCATATGGCCTGCAGAGCCCCAAATTTTTACTAACTGGCCCTTTCTTGAAGATACTTGCTAACTATAACTTCACTCCCATCATCATTCTGGTTCACAGCTCTGTTGAATTATGTTTACCAATAGGATATGTGTAGTTTTCTCTTACATACGTCATTGAAAGCAGTCTTTTTTATCTGGAATATTTTAAATTTGAATGTGTCTGTGAACAGTGGCATGATTTTGTAATTATTTGGGGGAAAAACTCACAATTTTAAATAAATATTTGATGCTAAGAAATGGAATCTTTACAATCTATTTTGTGTCCTATTAATCTTTTTTATATTTCTACTAGCTCCACAAATGCATATATGCTGATATATAGGCTGAAGGATCCAGCAAGAAATGCAAGTATGTTACTAACTTAGGGTTATTTGATTTTAATCTGTATCTTAAATTAATTAACTTTGCAAGTTTTACAAATCCAGATTACCATTTTTATATGATAGGACAATTAAGTTTGGTTTATGCCTAGAATAATTAATTATAAAGGCTGTTATGAGTTATATATTATCAAGTGGTAAAAACACTTAGAAAAAGTTGTTGAATTTTTTTTAATACAGTAAGAGGGAAACAAAACTTACTCTCTATTAAATATTTGCTATGAGATTGCATTATGTGCAGTTTGATGCAATAATGATAAACCCAGCCCTGTGTAGCAGTCCTAACTCTGCAGCTAAATGTCCTAGAACAAGGTATTTAACCCTTCAGTCTGTCTTTCCACATCTGTGAAGTGGGAATAATGATATTTTATAGGGTTGTTAAGAAAATTAAATAAGATAACATTGTAAACATTTGTCATCCTACCTGATATATAGTGAAAGCTCAAATTTAGCTATTACTGCTTTTTTCAATTTCAAGCTTTTGGGGTTTTTAGTATCTAAATGCTTTGAATGGGGATCCTAGATGACCTGAACTTCTGTAACACTCCTGAAACATTTTTAGGAATTGGAGTTAAGTATTTTTGCTTAATTGACTAAAAAGCAAGTTAAGTGTTATAAATATAGCATACATCATTTATTGTGTCTTCATTTTATTAATCCTAGAAACATTCCTATATACAAAGCATGTATATTTGTCTTTTTTGTTTTTCCATAATTATTGCATTAAAGAATTGCAATTCTTGTTTCTGCTTGCTAACTCTGATTCTGACTGTGACAGTAGTGCAAATAGGGAGGGATGCTGGTGCGCATGTGTGTGTGTGTGCTTACTGATACAGACACAGATAATGTGTTAGTTCATATTCTTCTTTAATTTAAAAAAGAATAACCACTGTCTTTGATTTCTGTATATTTCCCTTATAAACTCTCATGCTATCAGTAAATCTATTTTAAGCATTATATTTTTATTCAGGTTTTTGTGAACCTTCATTAGATTGTGAGTTCAGCTGGTACAAGCTTAGGATTTAATCATCTTTTCACCAAAGATAGATTCCAGAATCTGTCATATAGTAGCTGTTCAGTAATTTACTGTGAAATTAATGAAAAAAATAAATGAAATAAGGAGTCCCATTAAAGCAGAGATTGAAAAGCAATAATCATTCTTACTGTATGTGTATGTAGGAACCGGACTCTGAAGAGTAACTTGTCTCAGGGCGCAGCTTTCTGGAGGCTGAGTCGGGATTGTAATTCATGTGTCCCGTGTAGAACCAGCCTTGAGTCAGTAGCTCAGACTTCCTTATTTGCTCTAGTTTTTTGTGTGAGGCACCAGAGGGCGCTGAATGATAGGCTGTGGAGCATTTTAAAATTAGAGCTCATTTCTGGAAACTGGGTTTTACTTTCCATAGAAGCATGTTTTTGATTGAAATTGTTCTCTCTGCTTAATGCCAAATAACCATGGGCTTTTATTAAACAGCATCATAATGTCATAATAATCGTAATTAAACACAATATAATAAAAATAGTCTTTTTTTTTTTAGTTTTTTTTTTTGCTATTAGGGCACGTGTTCTTGCCAGAACAACAGAGAGACAGAGACAAAAAGCAAGAAATCACCCCCCAGGGTGATGGCTTTGCTGCAATCCCTTCTCCTCCATTCACCTCTTGGGATCTTGGGCACGCACGCACATGCACCCAGCATGAGTTTAAGCCGCCGGTTTTGGTACTCGAACCACAGTCGACTACATGGGAGTCCAGCAACATAACCATTACGCCAACTGCTGGTCCTAAAAAATTGTTGTTTTTAATACTTGGATTTACATAAAAAGTTGTAATTGCTAATAAAAACTTCTGCAAAAAATTATTCGTGTGTGGTAACCATTTTCTGCAAATACATTTTTCTTTATCTGGTTGTGTAAAAAACCTCAGAAATAGAAGTTACATCCTTTATTCAAGTAAGTCTTGACAGTACATAGAGGGAGAAATGTAACTGATGAAGTTTATCAGTTTCGTGATTCTGCCTTCTTTGGTTAAAACGCAGCTAAAGGACTTCCAGAACAAAGAAAAGATAATAGTATTCAAAAATAATAAATAAATAGTGCATGCAATAGCAACAACAGCAGCAGTTATAAAGTTTTATTATATACCAAATAATAACTCTCAAGAAGGTGGTATTAGTAAGCTAAAGAAGCCTTGGTCTGGAGAAGTAAACTTGCCCAAGGTCACACAATTTAAAAAAAAAAAAAATGCCTTTTTAGCTTTGCTTTAGGGCGTGTGTGCTCGTTGGAGAAAGAGAGAGGGAAAGCTAGAACTCACCCCCCCAGAGGGGATGGCCACTGCAGTTCCTTCCCTCCATTCTCCTCTTGAGATTTTGGGCACACACGCACACGTGCCTGGACTCAAACTGTGAAGTCTGCCACATGGGATCCAGCTGCTTTAGGCTCCACCCACCCTGCTGGCCTACACAAGTTTTTTTAAGGTCACACAATTTGAAGGTGATGACACAATTTGAAATCAGAAATTATTTTATTTCAAAGGTACTTTTTCATTTTAAAATCTTAGTCTATATACTCAGTTTTCCTGGAGTCAGATTCATTTTGAATAAATATGTGGCTTTTTAAAATTTGAGACATAACCATTTGTCATTATCAACTACCTCTTCATTCTTATCTGGAAGAAACTCATTTTCCAAATTGACAGAAGCATGTGATTAAAACATTGCACAAGTGCTATGCTAGCAGTATAGACTGCGAGAGCATAGCAGAGCAGAAAGAATAAGGAACCCAATTTCAGAGCCATTGCCTTACCCTGTTTTTATTATTTGGTAGAATTTCTAGAAGTGGATGAGTACCCAGAACATATTAAGAACTTGGTGCAGAAAGAGAGGGAGTTGGAAGAACAAGAAAAGAGGCAACGAGAAATTGAGCGCAATACATGCAAGGTTAGATTCCATCATTTTACTTTCAATTGGAAGTGCTATTTTAGTTGGCTTAACTGCAACTCCAACTCATGCCGATTATATAGACAATTATGACATTGTGATCATTAAACACTATGACCATTCATAACTCCACAGGGAAAATTTGATTTGACTTGATGCATAAAAGCCTAGTAACTTACAGCGATGACAGTTCTCACGGCGATGATGCTCAGTACTAGTGAGGTTGCAGCGAGGTGGCCATTCTCACATCTACTGCAAGAAGAATAAATTGTTAAAACCTTGAATTATTGCATAGTATTCATCAAGAGCCTTAAGCAAATTCCTATCCTTTTCTCTATTTTTCTTATGGAAATACTACAGAGTGAAATAATCACAAATATTGTAAAAGTCTTGGCCTAGTTATTCATCATCACTAGGGGAAAACTAGAAATAATTGCAATGTATATCAGTAGGAAAATGAGTATATAAGTTAAGCTACATGCTTACTTTAAAATGTGCAGTTCTTAAAGTTATTTTTTTACATGAGATACAGTAACTATCAGTTATTAAGTGAGAGAAATAGACTTGAGAGAAAATTATCCTAGTTGTATTTTTTCAGAAACTGCAGTATTTTTATTGTAAGTAAAGCATTCTGTCTACAAAAGAATTAAGCTTTGACTTTTGACCTGCTGAGTCAATGATGATTTTACATTTCCTAGATAAAATTATACTGTTTGCATCCTGTGAAACAAGTAATGATGGAAAATAAATTGGAGGTCCATAAGGACAAGACATTAAAGGAAGCAGTAGAGGTGGCTTATAAGGTATGTTTAACTGCACCGCTGGCATTTCGTTGTTGATGTCTCAAATAATACTACTGCCAACAAAATTCCTCAGGTTTTATTATAGCTAATAGTACATAAGTACTTACAATAAATATGACACCCTATAAATTCATGTATCTCATACAGAGCATAGTTTATGGCTCTTGTTTGGAGCATACTTAGTTGCTTTTAGACTTTCTCTTTTTGTTTGGCGGAGGGTGTGTGCACTCATCGGAGAGACAAAGAGTGACAGAGAGACAGAAAGCGAAAAATCATAGCACAGGAGGGATGGCCATGCCACAATCCCTTTTCTTCCGTTCTCCTCTGGGGATTTTGGACATGCACACCCATACATCTGGTCCAGGACTCAAACTGTAATCAACTACCTGGGAGGGAGTCCAGCAACGTAACCATCATGCCATCTGCTGATCCTGCTTTTAAACTTTCTTACTCTGAAAGCCAGTTAAACTTTCTAGATCCCAGAATTAGAAATAAAATATTTATTTGTTCTTTCCATTCATTTAGCAAATGTTTATTGAATGCCTATTGTAAAAGGGCTTTAAGGTATCAGAGTGTATAAGACAACTTGAGGCTGTCATAGATACCAGAGAGAACAAGACATGGTCACTGTCTTCATGGAGTTTACAATCCATTGGAAACAAAAACAAAAACTATTTAAACATCAGAGTTTGCGATTATTGTATTTTGTTGTTTGGATACTATTAAAAACAGTAGTAAATTGAGTTCTTATGGTGTCAGCCTTTGGCATGGTGGCACTGGACCCCCACATGGGTGATTGTTGCTCGAGTCCTGGACCTGGTGGCTTAAAAAAATCACACTGGCATGTGTGTGCGCATGCCCGAGGTACCAAGGAGAATGGAGGAGAAGGGATTATGGCATGGCCATCCTCCTTTGGGGGGTGTGTGTGTGTGATTTCTCACTTTCCGTCTTCCTCTTTCTCTCTCTGTATCTCTGCAGTGCACACACACATTCTTTCTCTCTCTCTGTATCTCTCCAGTGTATACACATGCCCTATGGCAAAAATCTAAAAAATAAGGGGAAAGATACATATTCTAATCAGTTGTTTGGTTATTTTCCTCTTATGTTTCTAGCTGAATGATTAAAGAGCAATAGATTACAATACTTTGATTTTGAATCTATGGAAAGGTTAGGATGTTAAATTTTTAGAAATAAAAAGTGTCTTTTAAGGTCTCACTGCTGTGGCACAGCAATAATACAAGTTCCCTGCAAGGCTGGAAGCCATGTGGCCAGCCACAGTTCGGAACCCTGGGCCGACTTAGAGATATACTGGGAATGTGCCTGGGCCCCCAGGATGCTGAGGCGCTGGAGGGCTGGAGGAAGGGGATCGTGGCGTGATGAGATCCTGTTGAGAGTGCTCTCTCTCTCACATGGGCTACAGTTTTTGAAGTCTGTACAATATAGAGTGCATCATTTGTATGATGTGCAAGATGGTGAAACATGGTTATTGAAAGTTAAATTGTGCCTATAACTTTGATACCTTTGGTACAGATCGTAAATACATGGATTTTATTGTTTGTTAAGACCTATTGGTGTGTTATTACAGCAGACCAAAATGCTTTATATATTTCTTTTTCTTTTTACTTGGGGTCGTTTACTTGTAGATGATGGATTTAGAAGAAGTAATACCTCTGGATTGCTGTCGCCTTGTTAAATATGATGAGTTTCATGATTATCTAGAACGATCATATGAAGGAGAAGAAGATACGCCAATGGGACTTCTGCTAGGTGGGGTCAAGTCAACATACATGTTTGATTTGCTGTTGGAGACAAGAAAGCCTGATCAGGTTTTCCAATCTTACAAACCTGGAGGTAAGCAGTTTTACACAGTTTTGAGTTCTACTGTGCTTAAAAATTTCAGAAGAAAATGTTTTGTTTATAAAAATGAATATAATAAAAAATTTTTAAATGTTAGCTAACACATTGAATAACGTTGACAGGTTGAGAAGTAGTCAGCAACAAGCATGGTGGAATTAAGTTCTAGCTTACTTGTAAAGAGCTATACACAGAATTTTAAAAATGCCGCCAGCAACAAAACTTGTAGCTTGTGGTGTTTAGTAGGATCCTTCTCCAGTAGGTAATACTGAATCTTCCTGGATATTGTAAATCCCTAATGTTATCAGATGATCTCTTAGGAGAATCTTTCTTTCTGTTTCCCTCTCTCTCAGACCTTGGTCCAAAAAAAAGTATTCTTATAAATTTCCATAAGTAGAATCTGCTTTTCGGGGTTTCTTTAGAGAGGTAGACTGAGAAGCCCATCATGTCAACATTTAAAAATTGTCTTCATCCTTATTATTTCTGCAGGTCTCAGAGACTTTGGCTTCATCTATCCTTTTTAATTTATCTATCTTAAATCTACTGCACTTAACTCAGTACATTTTATTTTCTTTGTTTGAAGCTGATTTGGAAAGCAAGATTCCATGGCCCTAGTTTTCCCAAAGTAGTCTCTAAAGACAGTTACGTGGCTTTCTCATGTTCAGAATTTTCTAGTAATCATATATTTAAATTGTACCACACTAGAGAAAATGAAAATATTTAAATAAGTTTTCAAAATTTTAATTACTGTGTCTTGAATCTCTAACTCCCTTATACACTGGTTAATCAGAATCCAAACTCATGTTCTCTACTTTTATTCCTAAAAATCAAACTTAGAAAACCTTCTCTGTCCTTTTAAATTCTGTTTATCTGTTTATTTATTTATTTATTTATTTATTATTTTTTATGAAGGCCTGTTTTTCCAGATAAGTTAAGTGTGATACTCTCATGGATCCTACTTAAGTGAGAAAATTTTATTTCTGAAAACTTGGCAATGCCTGCTACAGTCAGACTCTGCCTATCTATGGAATCCCCTTGGAGAATTGCCTTGCAGGTTATTTACAGCAAGTTAGGAAAAGATACAACGATGAAATTGTAAATAAAACCACTTTTTTGAGAGGTTTTTGCTATAGGGCACGTGCACTTTCCAGAAAGACAGAGAGAGACAGACAGAAAGCAAGACATTACCCCTCAGGAGGGATGGCCACACCGCAGCCCCTTCTCCTCCATTCTCTTCTTGGGATCTTGGACACACATGCACATGTGCCTGGTGTGACTTTAAGTCACCAGGTCTAGGACTCAAACTGCGGTCAACTACATAGGAGTCCACCAATATGGCCATTACGCCAACTGCTAGTCCCGATAAAACCACTTTTAAAAAAAATAGTTTTTATTTTTTCATTTTTTACAGGGTGCATGCACTCACCAGAAAGAGTCAGGTAGAGACAGACAGAGAAGGGGAGGGTAGTGAGAAACCACACCCCAAAGGGGGATGGCCATGCCACAGTCCCTTGTCCTCCATTCTCCTCTCAGGATTTTGGGCACACACATGTGCCCTGGCATGATATTCAACCTACCAGGTCCAGGACTTGAATCACTCAGTCTGTCGTGTGGGATCCAGCTGCCTTAACCTCTGCGATACTTGTTGACCCTAAAACCGCTTTTTGAAAAGAGAACTTAGTGTGAGGGTAGATTATAAGATTATAAAGTACTTTCATTTATTTATTGATAATGAAAATCTTACCAGAATATTTCATCAGATTTAGATTGGCAGCCTAGGAAAAAAATTAAGGATTGACATACAAATACATGTAAGAGATTCAACAGATTATCTATTAAATGTAGTGTTTTTGAAGATCATTTAATTTTCAAGAGACTGAAAGTTTAGTTATAAATATGATCTCCTGAAAACAAAAGATGCATGGACTTAAATTGTAATAGGATTTAAATGAAAAACACATACGTAGATTGGAATATTTTTTTGTGCAGAATTTTCCATGCGATACAGAGAATATTTTTTTGAAAAGAGGAAGTCTTTGATTATGAAAAAGTTGAGTGGTTTAGTAAAGGTTGTTCAGAACCAAGTGGGGGACCTATGTCCTCTTTAGTATTTGTTTTATAGTCTCTAATTATTCATACTTACCCTATCATGGAAATAAATATTTGTTTGTAGTCTCTAGTTATTCATATTTATTTCCTATTATGGTCTTGGTCTGTATTTGTAACTTCAGATCTCTATTTTTATTATGCTCAATAAACTTTATGGGGGTATTATGTTTTACAAGGAAATAAATCATATATTTAAAAGAATTATGTTTTGACTTCTATAGGTAGTATATTTAAAAGAATTATGTTTTGACTTCTATAGATAATATATAATGCATAGCTAAAAATAATACTTCCCAAAGAAGGCTATTATTAACATTTTTAAAAGAGATGTAGGAAAAACGGTTTAGCCTCATTTTCTGTTTCTTTATGTGTGTTTGCTCCTATTGTGATAAATAATTGAAGAGATATTCTTAATATGTAGTAGACATAACATGTCTGGTATCTTGGTAATTAGCAAATACTATCTTTGTCATTAGAATCACATGAAGAATGCATTGCTCATGTGAAATACACTTAAAAATAACCACCAGTTGTGTTTTTATGTCTTCAAACGTGACAGAAGTGATGGTGAAAGTTCACGTGGTTGATCTCAAGGCGGAATCTGTAGCTGCTCCGATAACCGTTCGTGCTTACTTAAATCAGACAGTTACAGAGTTCAAACAGCTGATTGCAAAGGTAAGTTTCCAGATTGGTCAGTGATTACTTTGGGGTGTTTGCTATGTGCAAGGCACTGTGTGACAGTTATGAGTAAGATGCAGGCCCTACCTCAGGGAGGTAGTATCATAGAGAACCATAATGAGGGAAGAAGAACTTCAGAGGGAAGAAACAGATCGAGTGGCATGTCGAGGTAAGAAAGTAGGCGGCAAGTGCACATATGATTTGTACTGTTTTGGCTGCACTGTTGTAAAACACAGGCCTGGAATGTAAATGCAGTTTACTTCATAGAGGGCTCGAAACAGTAAACATAAACGTTTTAGCTCTCTTTGCTATAAGCAATAGGAAGTAGGGTTTTTTGTTGTTGTTTGATGAGTACAGCAGTGTTGTGATCCAAACTGTGCTGTGGAGTGGCTAAGTCTATGGCACTGGACTCGTGTTGCACCGGGGTTGGAGAGAGCTGGGAATGGAGATGTGGAAGCTGTTGAAATAATCTGGGCCAAGGTGTATGACAGGGATGAGAGGTGTGGGGTGATTACATAAATAGAGTCTGCAGGACTCATAATGGTAGATGTTGGGGGAAGGCAGGAACACAGCTGACCTGAGGGGTTTCAAACTTGGGTAACTAGAAAGATAGTGTTACATTAATAGCAATAGAGGAGTTGGCTGGGAAGCAGTTTTGATAGGGAAGGAGAGAAATTAAATAACGACCCCTTTGTGTGAGTTGTGATAAAGAACAGAGGCTCATTCAGAAATTTGGGACTAGAAAATTAGGATGATCAAAGCATTCAGATTTCCTTGGGCAAAAGGACTAGTCCACTCCAGACAAATGATCATTAACCTTTCAAAGGTCTTGTTCTCTATAGAACCCTAAATAAACCTAGACAACAGAATTCCTGAAGCCCAGGTTTAAGAACTCTTGGTGTAGAGGAAATTGGTCTGTAATTACAAGTTAGGAAGTTGAGCCTACTTTTCAACTACTCATCTTCTGATAGTTGTGTTTTGTTTTTTTGTTTTTGTTGTTTTTTTTTAAATCTCATTTGGGGTTTTTAGTATGTTTAACAGAGTTGTCCTGAATGTTAATAGAAAATAAGTGTTATATGGGGAAAATTATGAAGTAACATTTTACAGTACGTTGAAAATTATAAGAGTTAGTGGTTATTATTAACCATGTTTGAAATAATAGTGACTCTAACACTTCCATCAGAGTATTTTTTTTTTTTTTGAAGAGGTTTTTGCTATAGGGTGCATGCGCTCACCAGACAGAGACACAGAGAGATAGAAAGCGAGAAGTCACCCCCCAGGGGGATGGCCACGCCACAATCCCTTCTCCTCCATTCTCCTCTCAGGATCTTGGGCATGCACGCACATGCACCCAGCGTGAGTTTAAGCCACTGGGTCTGGGACTCGAACCGTGGTCGACTACATGGGAGTCCAGCGACATAGTCATTATGCTAACTGCTGGTCCCCATCAGAGTATTGATAGCCAGGAAACAAATCATGTTGTGAAGTCATAGTCCCCATCAGAGTATTGATAGCCAGGAAACAAATCATGTTGTGAAGTCATAGTTTATTAATACATTCTCATAAATATATACTGTTGGTATAGTTTTCTGTATTACCTTGAAAAAATGTAAATGCCAAATGTGAAACGATTTAGTTGAATCTTTAATATTGGCACTGAGGTAGAATACAAAAGAAATGATAGTCCCCTCCCTGAAGAAGCTGGTAATTGTGCTGGGGAAAAATACATTTATGAAGAAAAAAGGCAGTCACAAAATATCGCATTAACAAATTCAGTGTTTTGAAGTGTAACTAGGTTCCCAAGAATAATACATTCTTAACTGGAGTCATTAGTTATGTTAACAACAAATCATTATTTTAAAATGTAAGTTATTTTGGGACTAGCAGTTAGCATAATGGCTATGTCGCTGAACTCCCATGTAGTCGACCGTGGTTCAAGTCTCGAACCGGTGGCTTAAACTCACACCGGGCGCGTGTGCATGTGTGCCCAAGATCCCAAGAGGAGAATGAAGGAGAAGGGATCGCAGTGTGGCCATCCCCGCTGGGGGTGATTTCTCGCTTTCTGTCTCTCTGGTGAGCACACGCGCCCTATAGCAAAAAAAATAGTAAGTTATTTTATGTGGAATTCATAAGTTGACTCCAAAAATCAAAGACATAAAATTTCAGTATAACTTTACATTTAACCTACTAATTTAACCTTTACATTATACACAAAGGTGAATTGTTTTAGTAAAAATATTACAACTCTACAGAATACAAAATGCCTGGCGAAACCCAGGAGGTTAAACAGGTGGCTATTCTGACGCCATCTCTCAGAGTCACTAGTTTCTTTAGAATCAAATTACCTTGTACTTGGCAAGTTTGAAAGGAACAGAATTTTTAGCAAAAAAAAAAAAAAACTTTAAAAATAGTTTTAGAGTATACATTTAGAAGTGATACTTTGTTCTGATTTATAGCATGATTAATGGATATGACTAATATTTCCCTGAGAGTCTTTAAAGCTCTTAAAAACCTCTTTTAGATTATTTTTCTCTTAAGATTTTCTCTCTGCTGCTTTTGAGAACTCGGCAGTGTCCTGTTTTCCCCTATTTCTCAGTCAAGCAGAATTATTCTGAAAGAGTGCTTTTTTTTATTAAATTGTTCTCATTATAGGCCACCCATTTATCTGCTGAGACCATGAGGGTAGTGCTGGAACGCTGCTACAATGATTTGCGTCTTCTTAGTGTGCCCAGTAAAACCCTGAAAGCTGAAGGGTTTTTTAGAAGTAACAAGGTATGTCTCTCTCTCGTTTTTTTTTTTTTCTTTACTCTCTTATATACTGATAACAGTAAAGGAAATGAAGTTCGTTATTATCAATCTGGCTGCCCAAGCTATCCACAATCTCTCAGAACATACCTTATAAATTCTCATCATCCTCTTTATAGTGACTTTCCTTTGCAGTCTGGTCAGCTCAGGCTTCTATCTGTCCTCTGCCTGAGTCCTGCTCCACTCATGCACACCACCCCCCTGGAGTGTTCTTCCTCCTCTACTTGCATTTTTTTTTCCCACCAAGGCCCAGATTAATTCTCCCTCTTGGGTGAAGCAGTCATGTCTATTTCTACACACAATGATGTGTCCTCCAAATTGTGTTCATTGTTGCGTGTCTCCCATAGGCAGTACTTCTTGGTGAGAATCAGAAGTCTGGCTAGTACAGAGAAAATGACAGTCTTGGGTTCACCCACGATTGTTCCCTTTGCCTACTTATTTATTTCTGTTGGAAAGGAAGAAGTTCGTGTCGATTCTCTTGATATTATTTTATCTTGATATCATTATATGTGTTAGTCACGTGTGTGTGCATATTTTTTCCTTTTTCTTTCTTGCTTTTCTTTCTCTTTTCCTTTCCTTTTCCTCCCTCCCTTCCTTTCTCTCTCCCTTTTCCCTCTTTTATTCTTTCTTTCCCTCTCTCTCTCTCCTCTTTTTCTCTTTCTTTCCCTCTTTCTGTCTCTCTTTCTTTCTTTCTGACTGTTATGCTTCTCCTACCTCAGCCTCCCAGCTAGGACTATAGGTACATGCTGCTTACCTGGCTCTTTTTTGGGTAGGCAGTCACTATGTGGCCCAAGCCAGCTTGCGATCCTCCTGCCTCAGCCTCTTGAGTCATGGGTGTTACAGGTGCACACCACTGTGCCTGGCCTTTAGGTTGGACAGGAAATTAAACTGGGGCCTCCCATGTGGTCCCAGCCTGCAGAGCACGTCTTAGTGCATTCCACTGCAGCTAGACCCATTTATCATTTTTCATATGTGTTTATTCCTAATGTTATTGGTTTGCTCTCTAAGTTGCATCCAAGATTTTTATTGTTTGCCATCTTTTGTTTGTTAGCTTTTCTAGTTTCATTCCCCTTGTGCAGTTTTCCAGTTTCATTCACTTTGTGCATTCTAGTCTTTTATCTCATTTAACTTTTACCATTATTTTATTAATCCTAAGTGTGATTTCTGTTCATCTGTATTTTCTCCTTACACTTGTGTGAAGGGATGTATGTGTTTAACTTTAAAACCTCTATCAGGACTAGGCTGCTGTGGAGCAGTAATGCCATGGCAAGGGTCCTGGGTTCATGTCCTAGGACCTCCCTGAGCATGTCCTTGTATGTGCAGATGCCCACAGTCCAGGCTGGCCAAGACTGGGGGCAGATTAGGACAGGAGGACCTTGTTGGGGGTGCCTGTCTCTCTGTCTCTGTCTCTCTTTCATGGAAAGAAACAAAGAAATAAACTTAAAAAAAAACCTCTGATCTACCCCCTTTTTTATGGTAATGAAT
>NW_006204627.1:786582-863544 GCF_000334495.1 Tupaia belangeri chinensis | reverse complement strand
CTGGCTAGTACAGAGAAAATGACAGTCTTGGGTTCACCCACCATTGTTCCCTTTGCCTACTTATTTATTTCTGTTGGAAAGGAAGAAGTTCGTGTCGATTCTCTTGATATTATTTTATCTTGATATCATTATATGTGTTAGTCACGTGTGTGTGCATATTTTTTCCTTTTTCTTTCTTGCTTTTCTTTCTCTTTTCCTTCCTCCCTTCCTTTCTCTCTCCCTTTTCCCTCTTTTATTCTTTCTTTCCCTCTCTCTCTCTCCTCTTTTTCTCTTTCTTTCCCTCTTTCTGTCTCTCTTTCTTTCTTTCTGACTGTTATGCTTCTCCTACCTCAGCCTCCCAGCTAGGACTATAGGTACATGCTGCTTACCTGGCTCTTTTTTGGGTAGGCAGTCACTATGTGGCCCAAGCCAGCTTGCGATCCTCCTGCCTCAGCCTCTTGAGTCATGGGTGTTACAGGTGCACACCACTGTGCCTGGCCTTTAGGTTGGACAGGAAATTAAACTGGGGCCTCCCATGTGGTCCCAGCCTGCAGAGCACGTCTTAGTGCATTCCACTGCAGCTAGACCCATTTATCATTTTTCATATGTGTTTATTCCTAATGTTATTGGTTTGCTCTCTAAGTTGCATCCAAGATTTTTATTGTTTGCCATCTTTTGTTTGTTAGCTTTTCTAGTTTCATTCCCCTTGTGCAGTTTTCCAGTTTCATTCACTTTGTGCATTCTAGTCTTTTATCTCATTTAACTTTTACCATTATTTTATTAATCCTAAGTGTGATTTCTGTTCATCTGTATTTTCTCCTTACACTTGTGTGAAGGGATGTATGTGTTTAACTTTAAAACCTCTATCAGGACTAGGCTGCTGTGGAGCAGTAATGCCATGGCAAGGGTCCTGGGTTCATGTCCTAGGACCTCCCTGAGCATGTCCTTGTATGTGCAGATGCCCACAGTCCAGGCTGGCCAAGACTGGGGGCAGATTAGGACAGGAGGACCTTGTTGGGGGTGCCTGTCTCTCTGTCTCTGTCTCTCTTTCATGGAAAGAAACAAAGAAATAAACTTAAAAAAAAATCTCTGATCTACCCACTTTTTTATGGTAATGAATATGGGAAGGTTTTAACTTATTGGGTCTTCTGAAAAGTCATGACGTATTTTTCTTTTTTTTTTTTTTTTTTTTTTAAGCAAAAATGTATTATGACTTTTCCAATGACCGAATACTTTTGTTCCTTAAGGGATTAGCTTAGATAGTAGCAGTTTGTAACATTTATTGAATAATAATAATAATAGGATTATCTTTTTATGCAAAAACTGTCATGCTGATGATAGTTGCCAAATTTATGTATATGCATTTAATTTCTTTTTATTTATTTATTTATTGCCAGAGAATGTGTATACTCGAGTGAAAGCACCTTTCAGTGGGGCCCCATCACACCACAGTCTTTTTTCTCTTCCATTTCCCATCTCGTCAGGATCTTGGGTACACAAGTTCTTGCACCTCGTGTGTTTTTCAAGCCACTGGGGCTTGGATTTGGCCCACAGACAGCCCATATGGGATCTGGTTCCCTATTCAGTGTTGAACTGTTGTGCTCCAGGGATGGTCCATGTACATTTCTCCATTTTAAAAAACTTTCTCTTTGAGAATTTCGAACACACAAAAGTGGAGCGAAACTTTACATGTACATGTGTGATGAGTCCCATGGAAACTTTACATGTACATGTGTGATGAGTCCCATGGAAACTTTACATGTACATGTGTGATGAGTCCCATGGAAACTTTACATGCACATGTGTGATGAGTCCCACGTTTCCGTTGCCCAGCTTCTGCAGTTGTCAGCACATCCCAGATTTGGACAGTTTCCCCAGCATCGCACTATTTTGTGCATAAATCATAATATGAACATATATCTCTTCGGGGGTGAGAACTCTAAGACACACAGCTATGTTTACATTATGTATTTTAAAAATTTAAATCGCTTTCATGTCAGCCAGTATCTTGGCAGAGCTTAGATTTTCCTGAGTAACTTTCAGATTTTTTTCCCAGTACAGTTTGTTCAGATCAGAATCCAAATAAGTGTGTAATATGTCTCAAAAGTCTATTTAATCTATAGATGCTCCCATGTCTTTTTTGTTTGTTTGCTTTGTTGTAGTTCGTTTCAAAACCATTTGCCCATTAAATTTTTCTATAATATAGAGTTTAGTGTTGTATTCCTAAGATGTCTTTACATATGTTCCTTTACCTGTATTCTTGCCAAACTTTGATTTCCTAAAGAGCTAGATGTGTAATACAAAAACTTTTTTGAAAATGGACAAACCATCATGGGATGTGCTTATGTGGATATATTTGCATGTGTGTCCATCCACTCTGCCTTAGCATAGTTTAATGACTAGTTACAAAGACATCTAGTATTTATTTCATTTAATCTCCAAAGCAATGCAATGTCCATTAGAAACTTAATCATCACAGATTTATAGCTTACTATGCACTGTCTTGTATTGATGTGCTATTGCTCTTGATGAAAGAGTATGTCAGTAAAACTAACGGCGTAATGCAGCTCATTGTAATATAACTTTTATTTAGGTGTTTGTGGAAAGTTCTGAGACTTTGGACTACCAGATGGCCTTTACAGACTCTCATTTATGGAAACTCCTGGATCGGCATGCAAATACAATCAGATTGTTTGTTCTGCTACCTGAACAATCCCCAGGGTCTTATTCCAAAAGGACAGCATACCAGAAAGCTGGAGGTGATTCTGGCAATGTGGATGATGATTGTGAAAGAATCAAAGGACCAGGAGGGGGCCTAAAGTCTGTGGAAGCTATCCTAGAAGAAAGCACTGAAAAACTTAAGAGCCTGTCACTGCAGCAACAGCAGGATGGAGATAATGGGGACAGCAGCAAAAGTACTGAGACAAGTGACTTTGAAAACATCGAATCACCTCTCAATGAGAGGGACTCTTCAGCATCAGTTGATAATAGAGAACTTGAACAGCATATTCCGACTTCTGATCCGGAGAACTTTCAGTCTGAGGAGCGATCAGACTCAGATGTGAATAATGACAGGAGTACAAGTTCGGTGGACAGTGATATTCTCAGCTCTAGTCACAGCAGTGATACTTTGTGCAATGCTGATAATGCTCAGATCCCTTTGGCCAATGGACTCGACTCTCACAGTATCACAAGTAGTAGAAGAACTAAAGCAAATGAAGGGAGAAAGGAGACATGGGACACAGCCGAGGAAGACTCTGGAACTGACAGTGAATATGACGAGAGTGGCAAGAGTAGGGGAGAAATGCAGTACGTGTATTTCAAAGCAGAACCTTACGCTGCAGATGAAGGTTCTGGGGAAGGACATAAATGTATGTACTTCAAAAGGAACGGCTCCTTGAAACCACATCGGTTTTTCTCTCGGTTCATTTTAATTTTTACTTAAGAGTGAAGTACTTAGTTCTAAGACCACCTGTAACTTCCTAGATGATAAGATTATTCTCTATTACGCCTCTCATTTTTCATGCAGTGATAGTGAACAACCTTCTTAGACAAGTACAGTACATTAGACAGCAATTATATCAGAGTTCTAGTAAGATAAGAAGTGAAGACAAAATACAATTCAATATTAAAAAAAATTACAATAAAAATACTAGTAAAAATTTCTGAAATAGGGCCAGCAGGTGGCGTGGTGGCTAAAGCACTGGATTCCCACATAGACGTTTGCATTTCGAGTGTTTCAACCCAGGGGCTTGAAACTCAGGCCAGGCCTTGTGTGTGCGTGCTCAAAATCCCAAGAAGACGATGGAAGAGAAGTGACTGTGGCATGGCCATCCTCTCCAAGGGGTGATTTTTCATTTTCTTTCTCTGTCTCTCCCTGGTGAGCACATGCATCTCATAGCAAAAAACAAAAAAACTAAAACTAAAACAGAGCAACAAAAAGAAACTTAAGAAATGGTTTAAAAAGTAAATATAGCATAGCCAGAAAAGAGAAATCCCAGGCACTTTAGAAAATTTGATAGTGAATGCATAGGAAAACTTTCTCTTTGTGCATTCTCTCTACTGTGCAAACAATAACTTCCTTCCTTCTAACTAAGAAGTCCATAGTTAACAGGGATGTCAGAGAAAGGGAAAGGGTTTCTGTTTTTCCCCCTCTAAATATACATCAAAATGTAGTTATAGTAAGTAATAGTTATTACTTCAAAATAACTACTGGCAAGGTACAAACTAGAAATTCTAATGCTAATCTCTAAAAGATGGAAAAGACATGTCAGTTTGGACATAAGGCATAAGTAGAAACAACAAAACAATGCCTGCATTATATGAGACTTACAGAAATTTTGTTAAATCTCAGACTAAAACCAGTCAAAGAATTAACAAGGCATCTAGGTTCAAGATAAAAATTTTCCTCGCATGTAAAAGAGAAATAGCTGAAAAAGTAAATACTTCGCAATATGAATTTACCCCTTACAGTTTCATATTTAATTTTTTAAAATGCTTATTCTGACTTAAAGCTTCCCTGAAATTAATAAAGCAATATTACAGTGACATCCTCACTTGACAGATAAAACAAGCTCATGATGAATGATTTGCCTAAAAGAACATATTATCTAGTAAGTAGGAGAAGCATTGCTAGAATTTGAGGCTTCTAATTGAATGCACTTACTCCTGTTACCTCTGGAAGACAGTGCCATTTCTTCATCCATCTGTTTATCCAGCCACCCAATTGATAGTTCCTGAATCCATACTAGATATACCAGGCCCTGCATAGCTACTAGAAATGGAGATGACAACAGTGCAGCTTTATGTTTCGTGGGTGGAGAGGAGGTGCACAGCTGTCACCGTAAAAGTTCCGAAGTGCTATAAAGTTTGTAGGCTCAAAATTCTAACTTTTAAAAAGAAAGTGGAAGAAATTATGAAATCCATAATAAAAAGTACTTAAGTTTGTGTTTTTAACTAGTTATATCTGAATTACACTGGAATCATAATGACATCCATACATACGTACATATATATCTTTTTTTTAAGGTCTTTTCCATGGATATATGTGCTTGGTGGAGAGACACAGTGAGAGGAAAAGTGAGAAATCACACCCCAGGGGGGATGGCCATGCCACAATCCCTTTTCCTCCCATCTCCTGGGATTTTGAGTATGCATGCACATGTGCTCAGTGTAATTTTTGTAGTTGCCAGGTCCAGGACTTGAACTGCGTGTAATCAGCGATGTGCAAGTCCAGTGCCGTGACTACCATGCCACCTGCTGACCATCCTTACATGTATCTTAAAGCAACTCAAGTATGAAAACATGGGTTGGCAGGCCAGAATGGAGACAGAAATCATAATCACACTAAGCATCTATGGAGCTTTTATCACAACGCTCATTAGCCCACATTATTTTCATTTAGGTCTCTTAACAGCTGTGTGAAACCAACGTTAGGAAATTTTTACTGGTGAAAAAACTAGCTCCAACAGGTTACGTAAATGGCTAAGATCACTCATTGATCAATAAGTCATAGCTAGAATCAGACTCAGAGATGATATCCCCGGGTTCTGCATCTGCACATTCAGCCAACCACAGTTGGAAAATTCTACTTTGTTGCTGATTTGTGTTATTTAGGCCTACAGTGGTTGTGTTTGTGTTCAACTTACAGTAACTTGTTTTTGCCGTTATTTCCTAAACAATACAGTGTAACAACTGTTTACATAACATTTACATATTATTGTGTATTATCAGTAACCTAGAGATGATTTCAAGTATATGGGAAATGTGCAGACTTTGCCATTTTTATATGAAGGACTCAAGTATCTGGATTTAGTGCCCATGGAGGTTAAAGTTCCTCTTTATGAAAAGATTGGAAGTTTCTTTTAAGTTATTTGTTTTTAGAATGATGTGCTAAGAATTTGTCTAGATGATAACCTTAACCTTAGGAAGAAATCAGAATACTAGAATTTTTATAGTTTGAAGAGTCTCATTTCCATCTTAGAATAGTTAATAAAATCTTTTAAAAGGCAATTGCTAGCCATTTTAACCTTTTTAGAAATGTATCCTAGGTTAATTTATTCGTATTCATTGAAATAGTAAACTTGGTGATGAAGATAAATTATTCATTGCAATTTATTTAGACTTTGAGAGGCTATACCAACGGCTCATTTGAAAAGAGTGAAAACAGTAGGGAAACTGGTTTAGAAAACTGGTTTAGAGATGGGGGTTAGGGATGATAGATAGCAGTCAGGTTTTTCTGTTGTCTTTACCAAGACTGGTTCATCACCATTCCTCAGTAACCTGAAAGTCTTGATAGGAATCTGGGAGAACATTGGGTGAAGTATACTTTAAACAATGGTGTCCGAGATATCCATTTTAATCCAGGAATTGTTTCAGGTAGTAATTATAGACCGTTCTCTGAACACAGTGTCCCAGTGTGAACTAGTTGTAGTCTGTAGGCATTTGAGTAGAAACAGGAAGGCCACTATAAAAAATAAGGTTGATAGTGGATTTATGTTGAAATTTCTTAGTATAATTTTGATTACAACTTCATTAAGAAAATCTGTAAGAGAAAGTAAAGAAAGAGAAAAGCCCTAAAATTTTTTGGAGGGTTGTGCTATGAAGAGACTGAACTCTTCAGTATGAAAAGGTAGATAAGAAATATGGTGTGGTAATAATCCATAAAACTATAAAATGAATAAATTAATCCAATAAATCGTTAGCTCTCTTTGCCAAGGCTATGGTAAGCATTTTGGATATATTGATGTGGAATCACCACACGATATAAATACAGTTATCACCATCTTACAGCAAAGGTTAAGGTAATTGAAGTGCAGAGAAGTCAGAGTCACAAATTGAGTATACAAAGAAGAGATGGGAGTCGGTTCAGGCCATTCGACTCCAGAACCTTGGTCCTGATCTCCATATTGGACTATATGATTAACCTGCAAACATTTTTGTCTTCATCTGGTACAACACTGCTAGAGTTTAGGAGAGAAAAACAAAGTGGCAAAAATAGCTTTTATTTGCATCGTGATTTAGGGTTTACTACATTTGTTGTGACAAGTCTAGAAGACTGGCCTGATTGTAGGGGAAAAGTAAGATTCACGGGATTAAATGACCTCCTCATACCTATTTATAGACTGCCGTGGCAAAACTAAAATGCAGCCACAGGCTTCTGATTTACAGTCAAGTAATTTTTCCATTGCATCTGTCTCTCAAGAAATGTAATGATGTAGTTAGTGCCTTGCTGGATAGCTAAAACAGAGGCTTGTTTGCCAAAAACTGGATTATTGATATTTAAGGGCACTCGAAATTTAGAAATCATTGTTTTAAACAAATTTAAAGAATACTGTGTCCAACAGATTATAGTTTAGAAAGTTCATCACTCTCTATATTTTCTTCTAATTTGTACCTATCACATTTTCCATAATGAACCTGTATTTTAGGACCAAGAAAAATAATCAGTGAACATTCATTTACTTGAAAAATCCACTTAGAAAAATTAATCAGCCCGAATTGGGATGGCTTAAGGATTTGAACCAGGAGTGTTTTAGGGTCTCATTCTCTATCTTTGATGTAGATTTCACAGAAAAATAAGACCAACCACAGAGGAACCCCTAGGGCTGTTGAGGTGAATGGGCCTTAGCAACATGGCAGCTCTTATTTTCATTACTGCCTATTATAAGAAACAGACGATGGAGTTAAGTTTTTGCAAGAATATGAAGACAAGGTTAAATGGAATCATTCCAAAAGTGGATTATAAAATAAGAAATAAAATATTGAAGTAATAAATAGTAGAATAAAATAGACCTCATCAAAGATAGGTGCTTTCTGCAACTAAATAAGTAATAAGCACCTAAATATCAGAACACTTAAAGTTGTCAGATTATACCTACCATATACTCGGTGTCTGTGTTTTTTGGTCCATTCTTGTAGTATATTATCTAAAAGTCTAAACGAAAAAGAGTAGTTCTTCCTGCTCATAATATAATAAAAAGTATATGATGTGTTTTATCTATACTCAAAGAGGTTTCTTTTACATTTTTGTTCCTGTTTTGTTTTGGTTTTTTTTTTATGCTCAGGGTTGATGGTGCATGTTGATAAAAGAATTACTCTGGCAGCTTTCAAACAGCATTTAGAACCCTTTGTCGGAGTGTTGTCCTCTCACTTCAAGGTCTTTCGAGTGTATGCCAGCAATCAAGAGTTTGAGAGCGTCCGACTGAATGAAACACTTTCATCATTTTCAGATGACAATAAGGTTGATTAAAATAATCTTTGAATAATTTGAATCTGTTTTAAATGATAGATTTGAGAACATCTTACACTACTTCCAAGTAAGGTGAAGTAGATTCCCTAAAAGTCATTTGTCTTGGATGTTCAGTGGCTATTTGGAGGTTTTTGTTGTTGTTTTTCTTCATTCATCTGACAAACATTTGTTAAATGTTAATTGTGTATCAGTTACTGTTCTAGGTGCTGGGAATTCAGAGGTAAAATACATGCCTGTTCTCAAAGAGCCCATAATCTAGAGAATTTTCTAAAACAAAACTGAACAATGGGGGTGAGAGTGGGTTTTTTATTCTGCTGAGAGAGTACCTCTAAAAGAAAATGTTTTTAATTTATAGATTACTATTAGACTGGGGAGAGCACTTAAAAAAGGAGAATACAGAGTTAAAGTGTACCAGCTTTTAGTCAATGAACAAGAGGTAAGTCATATTGAAAAACAAACTAAGGTTACTGTTTGTGGTTACTAAAAATATAACAATGCAGATAATTTATTGCTTAGCTTTTTTTTTAATATTTGAAAAGATGGGGTCAGCAGATTTTTTTTGGAGGAAATATTTTAGGCCATACTGTTTCTGTTGCAGCTGGTTCTGCTGTTGTACCACAAAAGCGTTCCTAGACAGGATTTGAATCACGGAGACTGGCTACATCCAGTACAGCCTGATTTATGAAATCAGGCCACGCTGAATTTGACACTCAGTCCCTGTTTGTCACTCCTCTGCTCCAAAGTGTTGCTGCATTTGCTAGAGTGCGGTAGAATTTTTCTGTTTTTAAAGGGGGATTTTTTTTCCCCTGCTCCCTCCCACACCCCTGTGCTAATTATATAATGCTACAAGTCGTTGATCTGTAGAGTCTACAGGAACTTTTTGTGTTCAGAGTCATTTTAGTATTTAACAAGCATTTTTACAGTGTTTACATTGTGCTTGCAATATTAACTTACTTAATTCTCATTAGTTAGCTCTTTGATATATTGCTCTTTACTATTCTCCTTCAGTAGATGAAGAAATTGAAGACAAAAGTTAAGTATCTTGGTAAAAGTAACACAGTTATAATGGTAGATTAAGGATCTAAACACGCATGTGTTTTTGGACATAATAAAATATTTTGGTTCTTGTGACTCAAAGACTTGTGGCAAATACCTAAGGCACTGTTTTCTGGATAGTCATAATATCTTAACAGGTGCCAGACAAATACGAAAACTGCAGACTTTTCATAAAAAACCTGCATTTGTTCAAATATTTTGTCAGCCCCTATCATATTTCTCATGTATGACCCATTATAGTCATTTGACTTACAGGTTTCTTCTGAGTTTGGGGTTTGTAGATTACATGTCTATTTTGAGTTAATATGTTTAGAGAATTAATCTGCATTTCCTTCATTTTTCTTAGTCCCTAAAAGTAGTTCTTTCTTACTGTTGAAATTGTGATTGTTTTATTATTACAAGAAGGTGAAATGAACACATTATCATATTTCATCTTCATAGTGACTCAGTAAGGAAGATAAGTATCCAGAATTTACAGATAAGAAACCTGAGATATTAAATAAAGTTATTTAAAATAGCTGAGTTAGTACATTGGGGAGCCAAGATTTAAAACTAAATCATAAGGTCTTAATTGTCACCATACAAAGAAAATGTCTTTAATACATATTTTAATGAGTAATCCAAGATTTAATTACTTATGTTTATATTTCCAGCCATGCAAGTTTCTGCTAGATGCTGTGTTTGCTAAAGGAATGACTGTACGGCAATCAAAAGAGGAATTAATTCCTCAACTCAGGGAACAATGTGGTTTAGAGCTCAGTATTGACAGGTAAAGTAAAATGACACTGTCATCAGTGATTTGAAGAAAGAGTATGTGGTCATTTGCTAGGGACTGGACTGATTTTCTAAAACTAGAAGAATGAAAATTCCTATACTATTTAGAATTTTGGTATGGCAAATAAGATTAAGCAAGAGTACTAGAGCTTGTTTGAATATCCTCTGGCGGGGTTGGAGGGGTAATAATAAATTTGAAGTACTGGGAGCATTTCTTTGCATTTTCTCAAAATTTTAATGAATAACCGTTAGACTTCTATTTGAACGTAATTCATTTTCCTTGGTATTAGATTAATGTCAGTCTTTTGAGTTAAGTTTAAATTACGGTAGTTTTAAGTATCTTATTTTTGTAGGTTTCGTCTAAGGAAAAAAACATGGAAGAACCCTGGCACTGTCTTTTTGGATTATCATATCTATGAAGAAGATATTAATATTTCCAGCAACTGGGAGGTTTTCCTTGAAGTTCTTGATGGTATTATTAGTGTTTTTATGGGGAAATATCTGTTAGAAATACCCTAAAATAGAAGCCTGTAGTTTTTAATCAAATAATGAGTCACGAGGAACCTACCGTGCAATAGAATATTTTTATTTTTCATTAACATAAAGATACTGTCATGGGTTGATGTGATTCGTATCCCACATTCCATCCCTGAAGAATTTCATTTTTTCCCTGTGTCCTAATGTAACTGCTTAAGTTATTTATGAGAGCATATCCACTGTTTTCTAGGTTACTCCTTTCTCTGGGCTCTATATTCTTTTTAAATATTTCTTTTCTCAATTTTTGAGAATATTAATTCTCCCTTGCAGGATGATACAGTTTCAAAGTTGAAGTTTTAGTACAATTTACAGAAAAATCTAATATTTTCTTAGTTTAGTTCTTTAGTTTATTTTCTCATTATGGCTTACTTTTATATTGAGAATGCGTTACTGATCATTGATTGGAGATTTTGAGAACAATGACTATGTGTGGACCCAGGCCGCCTTTACAGAGCCCTACAAACTGAGTGTCTTAAACAGCAGAAATATATTATCTCACAGTTCTGGCGGTACAGGACATTTTAGATCAAGATTTTGGCAGGTTTCTTTCCTGGGATCATAAGGAAGAATTTGTCTCATGGTCCTTCTAGTTTCTGTGGTTTGTTGGCCGTCTTTGGCATCCCATGGCTTGTAGATTTATTGCCCCTTCTTGTTCATGCCGTGTTCTTTTTATGAGCTCATCTGTGTTGAGATTTTTCTCTTTTTATAAAACACTAGTCATATTGGATTAGGGTCTACCCTAGTGACCTCGTGTTCATTTGAGTACCACTGTAAAAACTCTATTTCCAAATCAGGTTACATTCTAAAATACTAGGAATTAAGACTTCAATATGTCTTTCTTGGGTGACACACTTCAGTGCATATCAGTGACCTGTTTCTGTCACATCTCCCAGTTTTATTGATCAACACCGGTACATTAAAACTCTGTTTCTTGGATAGGCAGTGGGGGAAAAGTTGAATTCGGAGAGATCACATCAAGATAAACAACTAGCTCTGTATTCTTTTGTGACTTTGTTGTTGCCTAGGAAGATTGAATTTTTCTTTATTTTTTTTAAGTAGAAACTAAAATATGGATTCTGAATGTTTTTTATGTAAGATTACGATTGTGTTTAACACCTTCCTTATTTTAGGCTGTTTCAGGAGAAACTGGCCATTAGCCAAGTCCACAACTGGATCAAGGCTGCATTTTAAAAACTATGTTACACAAGTACACAGGCATACACATGAGTTAGTATAACATCGGTAACTTCCGTAACAATATAAAACCATCTACCATCTGTGTAGTAAAAGTGTCCCTAAGAAAAAGCAGGAGGGCAGATGGTGCAGTGGGGATGCTGGGCCCACCTAGGAGAGTCCCAGGCATTTCTGTCTTGAGGTCTCCTTATATAGGGCAGGCATGCACATACATGTTTGTGATCCAGCCTGGCCAAGCCTGGGGCAGATCATAGAGGAAAGACCCTACTGGGGTCAAAATGTAATTAATTTTGTTTATATTTAAATAGTTTAAATTCTGATTAATTGGCAGTTTAATTGGAGAAGCACTGAATAACCAGGACACTGTCTACTGTGGTGTGTAGGCAAGAGTTCCAGATTATGCTCTCCCTCCAGGACCTTAGAAAATAATCAGTGTGTGGGTAACCAGCTAGGAAGAGATCATGAAGAACATGGGTGTCATCCTTGTAGGGAAGGATGGAGTGTTTTAGCAGAGTTGGATTACTGAGAAATTGGCACTGGGTGGGTGGTGCCTGCATCAGTATCATTTCAGTATATAATTTAGCATCAAGATAGTTGAATAACAAGCAAGTCATATAATTAAATCCAAGCATCATTTAGTGACCTGTAATTTGTCACACATTACTAATCCCAGTGCTGCAGAAATGAGTAACTATCAGTGACTGCCCTCCAGATGCAGGCTGTGGAAGAAATGGAGCAGCAAATCTATCACTTTAACTTGATAGGTTCTGAGAGAGCCAAATCAGTAGAAATTGCTCTTGTGTACACCAGGGAGAAAAGTAGTAATTCCGCTTGCTTTTGAAGAATCACTAAATTGGGGAGTAAATGAAAAAATAAATATTAATGATAGCTTGGGTGGAAAAAGATGATTTGATTGTGACTTTAGGTTGGGCTAGTAGCCTGTAGGAAGCGACTGGAGATCCAGAGAAGAGAAACTGGTAGCACCCAACAGGAGTCAGGAGGGAGTGGAATTAGGATTACTAGGTGAAGAGTAGTTTGCGAAAGAGAGGAATTTTCTTCTGAGACTGGAAGTAAGAGGATAAGTATTTTATTTTTAAGATCCCTTGGAATAATTGGTTTCTTTTGCACCCACTTTTTTTGTTGTTGTTAAGGTTTTTGTCATAGAGCATGTGTGCTCACCACAGAGAGACAGAAAGAGTGAAAGGGAAAGTGAGAAATCACCCCTTAGGGTGAATGGCCATTCCACAATCCCTTCTCCATTATCCTCCTGGGATTTTGGGCAGGCATGCACACATACGCGCCTGGTATAATTTCAAGCCACCAAGTTCAGAATTTGAACTGCAGCCAGCCTTGTGGGAGTCCAGCACCTTAACCACCATGCCACCTACCAGCCCCTGTACTCACTTTTTAAGAATAACACTTGAGGGGGGCCAGTAGATGGCATAGTGGTTAACACACTGACTCCCACATGGCCAGCTGTGTTTCAAGTCTCAGACTTGGTGGCTTACTTTCTCCCTCTCCCGCTCACTCGCTCTCGCTCACTCTCTTTCTCTCTCTGATCAAACTGAATAATAATAATAATAAATAAAATTAAATCTATTAAAAAAAAACAAACAAATAACACTTGAGGGCCCAGCAGATGGCATAATGGTTACATCAGTAGACTCCCATATGGCCAACCACGGTTCATGTCCTGGACCTGGAGACTTAAAATTCACATTGGGCATGTGTACATTCATGCCCAAAATCCCAAAAGGAGAATAGAGAGGAAGGGATTATGGCATGACCATTCCCCCGGGAGACAATTTCTTGCTTTCTGTCTCTCTGGTGTGCGCACATGCCCTATAGCAAAAATCTCTCAAAAATAAGTAAATAAATAAATAAATAAGAGTAACACTTAAAACACATGTTTTGGTTTGGTCAGGAACCTTGGGAAAGGTAAAATTGTGAACCTTTAAAGAAATAGAATGATGACCTAATCTTTATATTCTTAGGAGTAGAGAAGATGAAGTCCATGTCACAGCTTGCAGTTCTGTCCAGACGGTGGAGGCCTTCAGAGATGAAGTTGGATCCTTTCCAGGAGGTTGTGTTGGAAAGCAGTAGTGTTGATGAATTGCGAGAGAAGGTAAGTTCATTTTAAATGGAAGGAGCTAATGTAAATTTCCCTACCTTGTATAAGAGCCGCCCAGGAGGTGAGTACCAAACACCAATGCCACAATCTTTCTTTTTGGTCTCTATCACACTTTGTACCACATTCTTTGGAAAATTATTTTGGCTCCTGGAGATCAAGAAGTGAACCCTCACTTTTGCCTTACTCAGATCAACTTTGTCTTAAGTAATTAGGACTTGTTAGGAATTCCTAGAGTAAGTTGCTCTATAAAAAAAGAAGATAAACCAAAACCAAATGAAATAGAATTGAATAGAGAACCCAGATAAAGATCTGCTTCAGGGAACCAGCAGTTAGCGTAATGGCTACGTCGCTGGACTCCCACGTAGTCGACCGCGGTTCGTGTCCCGGACCCGGTGGCTTAAAACTCACGCCGGGCGCGTGTGCGTGCGTGCCCAAGATCCCGAGAGGAGAATGGAGGAGAAGGGATTGCGGCGTGACCATCCCCCCTGGGGGGTGATTTCTCGCTTTCTGTCTCTCCGTCTCTCTCTGTCTGTCTGGCGAGCACACGCGCCCTACAGTGAAAATCTCTCCAAAAAAAAAAAAAAAAAGATCTGCTTTGCGTTTTAAGGTGGGAACCCTAAGAGTCTCTGGAAAAAGGATGCATTATTTAATCAGTGGTACTAACACAGTGGGCATTTTGAAAAAGATTTATTTCCACACTTCATAGCAAACACAAAGATAAAATCTTAATGTATTAAGTTTATATCAAGAATAAAATAAAATATATATACTAGATGCAAATATTAAAAATACTAAATATTAAACATAATTTTGTGATCCTGGAGAAAGATATTTGTAGGCATAATCCCAGAGGCCAAAGAAAGAAAAGATGGACTATATAAAAGCTTAAATCTTATGCACAGGCAAAAGACAAATAGCTAAAAAGTAATCCATAAACAAAGTTAGAAGAAGCTAGGGCAAAATCATTGAAACATGTGTGACACTAGATGGCCATAATTTATAAGGAGCTAGAGCTACTACTTTAATAGAAAAAGATGAACAATCTAACTTTAAAATAGACAAAGACTTTGACTAGACATTTCAGAGAAGAAGAAATACAAATTAAAACAGTAACATTAAAAAATAATAACATTTATTACCTCTTAAATTGATGAAGATTTAGAAAATAAAAATATTTAGAATTTTCAAGATTTAGGGGAAACAGGTAATATATACTTTTTTTTTGAGAGAGAGATTTTTGCTATACAGCTTGTGCTCTTGCCAGAGAGACAGAGAGAAACAGAGAGACAGAAAGCAAGAAATCCCCCCCCCCTCCCCAGGGGATGGCCACACCACAATCCCTTCTCCTATTCTCCTCCTGGGATTTTTGGACTTGCACACACACAAGCCTGGCATGAATTTCAAGCTGGTTTGTCCGGGACTCTTAAACGCCATTGAACATGTGGGAGTCAGCAACGTAACCATTACGCCATCTGCTGGTCCCCGTATACACTTTTGATAAATGTTTAAATTATTTTTTGAGGAGTGAGTTGACATTGTTGATCTAAAGTGTGCAATTCTACATCTAGAAATTTGATCTGTTTGCAGAAATATGCAAGGATAATCTTTAAAGTATACAGTATGGCATTGTAACTGGGAATAATGGAAGATAACCTGAATGTGTAGGAGATAAATTATATATTATTCACCTATTGAAAAAAATGAGGGTACTGTATATCCATTCTTGCTTATAGGCTATATAAGATTATTTTAGAGAGATACAAACATAATTTTATATTATAGAAATGGGTGACTATATTGGGTAGTCAGAAAAATTGTGACATATTTTTTCTCTGTTTTTCTATGCAAAAATGCATCATGACTTTTCTGGTGACCCAGTAGTTTGTGTATGCATAGGAAAAGGTCTGGAAGAAAATAAACTACACTTGTATTTCTGGGACTTGGTATTTGCAGTGTAGTGTGGATAGAGGAGAGAATTTCTGCTTTTTCTCTTGATTTTTTTATATTAAACTTTTTTTTAAGTCAAGCTATTTCTGTTTGTAGAATAAAAGAAAATATTTTTAAGCAAATTTGTTGTTTAAATGAACTCATATATGGTGTTTTCTTTTACAGCTTAGTGAAATCAGTGGGATTCCTTTGGAAGATATTGAATTTGCCAAGGTAAAGCCCTAAGGATGTTTGCATTTATGTATTAGAACACAAAACATGAGGTTAATGGTATGATTCATTTACTTATTCTTTTCTCCTTAGGGTAGAGGAACTTTTCCCTGTGATATTTCTGTCCTCGACATTCACCAGGATTTGGACTGGAATCCTAAAGTTTCTACCCTAAATGTCTGGCCTCTTTATATCTGTGATGATGGTGCAGTCATATTTTATAGGTAACATTCATGATGCTTTCGTTGCTTCTAGTGGTAAAAACATTTAAAAAACATTTTTGGAGAGTTTTTTGCTATAGGGCGTGTGCACTTGCCAGAAAGACAGAGAGAGATAGGCAGGCAGTGAGAAATCACCCACCAGGGGGATGGCCACGCCACAGTCCCTTCTCCTCCATTTTCCTCTCAGGATCTTGGGCACGCACGCACGCACACCTGGTGTGAGTTTAAGCCACCAGGTCCGAGACTCAAACCACGATCAACTGTGGGAGTGCAGTTACATATCCATTATGCCAACTGCTGGTCCCAAGTAGTAAAAGCATTTTTAGTATGCATAAATATTTTGTTTTCCATAAATGTCTTTGTCATTGTTATAATATAGAGCAGCATTTACTAGTAGAAGTGCACTGAGAGCCACACATTATAATTCAGAGTTTTTGAGTATAGCCACATTAAACACAGTAGAAAGAGGCCAGCAGTGTGTGGAGCTCAAGGTGCTGGATCCCACATGGCCAACTGCGCAGTTCAAGTCCCAGACCAGGCAACTTGAAGTACATGCTGGGCGTGTGTGTGTGTGTGTGTGTGCACGCACGTACGCACATGCTCAAAATCCTGTGAGGAGACAGGAGGAGAAGGCATTATGGCATGGCCATCACCCCGAGGGGTGATTTCTCACTTTCCTTTTCTCTGTCTCTCTTTGGCAAGTGCCCACGCCCTATAGCAAAAACTAGAAAACAAAACAATAAAACGGTAAAAAGAAACCAGTGAGGTATATTTTGATTAAACACTTTGAGTCCAATATATTCAAAATTGTACTGTTACACGCCATCACATTAAAAATCATTTATGAGATAGTTTCCATTCTTGTACTGGTTCTTAGACCCTATGACACTACCATATTGGACAACACAGATGTAGAAAGAAAAGACTAGTTGTTGGGGCCCGGCAAATATGGCTCAAATATAGCTTTGTTGTTACCTTGCTCCTCATCTGTAAAATGGTGATAATTATATCCACCTTGTAGGATGAGAATTAGAGCTATTGGATTTTAATAACTGGCACAGTGCCTGTTATAAATCAATATTTGATAAGTGGTCACTAATATTACTACCAGTAACAATGTAGAAATCACTCCGTGCCACTTTTAGAAGTGAGCAATGTGTTAATAGAATAAACAGAAATCTGGGAAATGCTATATGAGATTATATGACTTCACTGGTGACAATCAGATTTCATTGTCTTGTGAGGAGCATCATAGCATTCAAGCATAAATCAGTAAAGGTAGGTGCCTATACTGGTCTAATGTGTAATTAATATTTTGAATATAGGGACAAAACAGAAGAATTAATGGAGTTGACAGATGAGCAAAGAAATGAACTGATGAAAAAAGAAAGCAGTCGACTCCAGAAAACTGGGCATCGTGTAACGTACTCACCTCGTAAAGAGAAAGCACTAAAAATATATCTGGATGGAGCACCAAATAAAGATCTGACTCAAGACTGACTTTGCTAGTGTAGCATTTTCCCTGGGGGATTTTTGGTTTCAACTAGATGGCTCACTACTGCTGTGTAGTGCCATATGGCCGGACATGGTCGGGTAACCCAGTGACACCAGCACTGATTGGACTGCCCTTCACCAATCAGAAGCTCAGTGCCCAATGGGCCACTGTTTTGACTTGGAATCATGTTGTGCACTATAGTAAAATGTACTGTAAAGTGAAAAGGGATGTGCAAAAAATAAAATAAATAAATAAAAAAAAGGCAAAACCTGCTACTAGAAAAGGGGAAGGGGAATGAGTACACTTCTTTTATTGCGGACAAATGTGCACATAGCTGCTAGTAAAACTAGCCTCAAACAGGATGCTCATAGCTTAATAATAAAGCTGTGCAAAGGCCATGAATGAATAAATTTTCTGTTTATTTCACTGATACACACATTACCTCATTGACAATTCAGAAGTAAATGCAACGTGTGTTGACTCTTGGAAAGCAGCAAAAATAGGAGCTAAAGAAATTCTTAGAACCAGCCGTAACCCAGAAAAGAATGGTGAAATTGTGTTTTTAATTTGTTTCAATTTTTGCAGAGTATTAACATTATTCTGGAATATCCAAATGTTTCCCTTAGACCGCTCCCAGCAGGTGGCAGCTCCGATTGCTGCAGTGTTGTAATTATAACTGATTGTACTTAAGTTATGGATGTAGAGAATGTTTCACTCGTTCATTCAGCATGTAAATAAAATTGAACCTGTTGAGTTATCATAATAATTGCAGTTCAACTATTTCCCATGGTTAGTCTTGTCACATATCATCATCATGTACATTTGTGTACATTAAGAAGTATAGCAATCTGTGTAAACGTAATCCTCGGTGAGGTTCCTCCGTGCTGAGTCCCCTAGGATTGTGTTTGCCCTTGTTAATGAGGTTTTTCTGTTCAGCGGCTTCAGTTTTTTTCTTTGTACATTTACTTTTGAAGATGTACTTCAAGTTTGCATCTTCTAGAACGCTTGTAAGTCCCATCTTAATTTTGAGAGTCAACTTGTAGTTCCATGTAGTTTAACTTTGGGGGAGCGTCTTAGCGTCATATTGAATAAACTTGCTAATAAGGTCAGGCTGTGGTACAGATTGATGCAGTCCACATGATTTTATCGCAGAGTCTATTCAAATCAGCAAGTTTTTGCTTTGCTAAATAAAAATATTCAATGAACACAGTTCTATATAAATTTTGAAATACTATCTAATTTATAAAAATCAATAAAAAGGTTTTGGTAAAACTTTTTTCATGCCAGATGCTGTTTACAACAATGAACATGCCAATAAAACATTTGTTCATTCTGTTGTGTTATTTTAGTCATTAAACTTTTGTGGATCAAGAATCTGGGTTAAGAATAGATTTGACATCTTTAAATAGAACATTTTGTAACATGTGTATTGAATAATCATTTCTATGATAAGATATTTACAGTAAAGTTCTCATAAGAGAAAAAGATGTTAATATTTAACTTTGGGGGATCTTGTTAATATTTCAAAGTCAGTTTTTTAGCCTTTTTTTCTTTTTAATAAATATATCATTAGAAAATGGTATTAGCAAATGTTGGCTTTGCAACTCAAGTATAATCATTAAAATTTCCATAATGTTTTAAAAGTCTCTTGGAATCCACAAAGAAAAAAACTCTTTTCTAAGGTGTTTTTCTGGCTAATTTTTATTCCATGTGAACTGTGTAGCATTCTGCTAAATTTGAAGTCATGTTCTGAGTTTGCATTGGGGAACCGGCAGTGTTCTCAGAGGAAAATTTGAACCACTTGTGACCATTTGTCTTTCGGATCCCTTGGCTTTTCCAATGTAAGAGGACAGCTATGTGGTTCTGTTACAGGCCTGCTTACTTGAGAGAGCGGTTAATAGGGATTTCCCCGTGAAGGGCTGACACCCTGTCCACCAGGAGAAGCAGCCTCGTGAACTCAGTGGGCTCCAGGGTTTGTTCAGTGTTTCTGGAAGAGTGAATGGTAAAGTTCTCAATCCTGCTCAGTCTGTGCCTTCTGCTCTGCGTTTCGTTTTATTTTGTGTTTAGCTGCAGCTTCTAATTGCAGGCATATCATAAGTACCAAGAGTAGAGAAAATGTATTTCATTACAGAAAAAAGAAAATCAAAAGCTTTTCAGTGCCTGAGAGTGAAAACACAATGTTGCACTTTAATAATTTCAGTAACGGAGGTGGTGAACTTCTACAGTACATTTGAGAAGATGGGAACAGTAATTTGCCTGAGGGATGCGAGTGTGTGCCAGCCTTCCTTAACTTCAGAGAGTCGAGGGAGCATCTGTATCCAGAGAGGCAGAGGGCTGATCATGTGGGTACAGTGCCCTGAACCCAGGGCAACAGCGCCTGGTCCTCGCTTGTCCCCTGAGACTGAGGCAGCCACATGGCAGAAATGGTGATCCGGTCCCACAGGTCAGGTATAGGGTTCAGAGTTTTTACCAAGCCAGCACATGAGCTGTGGCAACCTCACCCTGTGAGGACCCATACCTGAATTTCCCAGGCAGGTACTTAAGATGGAGGGGTTGGGGCATTCTGGCCATAGAAACAAAAGTGATGGTTTCAGGACCCTGCAGTGTTCAGCTGATCTGTACAGAAAGTGGTTAATTGAAGGTCTACTTCTCAGACTAAAGTGTAAGCAAGGTAAATGTTAAGTAATGGTAGTTAAAAGTTGTGTGAAGGGGACCAGCTTGAGTGTCTAGTGACCTCTTTTGTAATTGAATGAAGGTACTTTAAAATTCTTTTGAAAAGACAGAGGTGAACTTATGGCCCAGCTAGAAAACAAACGAAATAGCTGCTGGTTGCTAGCCCACAGTTAGGAATGGTATTGTACATCTGTAGACCAAGAGACTGCTGTACCACTAGACAGAAGGAGATTGCTATACTGCTAGACTGGATTGCTATACCCCTAGACAGCACATTGCTATATTAGACGGGACTGTTGTATTGCTAGACAGCAGGGATCACTATACTGCTAGACACTAGATTGCTACAAACAAACACTGTCTAGGCTCCAGGAGCACAGAGCATCATAGCACTGTGGTGTTGTTACTAAATCTGAAAGTAACCTGTGAATGTATGGAATACAATAAAGTCTTTTATTCTGGTTCATTTGCTAGTATTTCCTTTTCCATTGGATATTGTAGTTCTCCCTGTGGATTTTGTCCCTTTGTTCAACCTCAAGGGCCTAACCAACTGTTGCACTTTTGACTTGCAAACTAGAGTACACTACATGGAATAGAAGATACTCTGAACTAGCACGTTTTTTGTTTGCTAAGTAAAATTCCATCTAACCAATTTTGTGTACTTTCAGGAAAATAATATTTTGGCTGCTCCTAGTTAGAAAACCTTCTAAGAAGTTCCCAACTCTGAAATTAAATGCAAAATTGTATGTATATCGGATTTTTCTGGCGGGCTAGTAAAAGTTATTAACAGGTTTCCAAAGGAGTTCATAGCCCAAATGAAGCCTGGAGCCATCTAGGTTGAGTTGTGATAACAGAAGATTCTCTTTCGGTGTAGTTGATGTGGGAGAGAGGGCAGCTCTGACCAAGTGGTTGGACACAGTGTTCACCTTCACCACTTGGCTTTCAGAAACAAGAACACTTGACAAGTGCATTGAAATGTGAGTGACCATCTAGAAAAGATGGAGCAATCGATCAGTAGGGGCCAAGTGAGGAGGGCAAGAAAGTGTTAGCAATTCCTGGAATATTATAGTTATCATATAATTTGTCTTACCAAGTTCTACAGTGGCCTCATATATTTGGTTCTATGGATGCTGGTTAGCTCTGCTCAATTCTCGAAGCTCCTATTACTTTCCATTTTTCTCAGCATGTTGCCCAGTGGAATCAAGGAGGATACTATGGTTTGAATGCTGTGCCTCTCCCACAACCCCTCACCAAAGAAGTTATCTCCATTGGTTAGAGCTGAAAGTTCACCGAGCCTAGAATTACTAGTGAACCCTTTTTTTGCTTTAAAGATGGGGACCAAACCACCAAGCCCCCATTTGCTTTGCTTTTCTGTGCTCCCGACCTCACTGTCACCCGCCCCTCCCCATACAGAGGACACACTGTTTTCAGCATCCTTTATTTAAGTAGCCTGTTTAAGGGGTATGAGCTTAGAGAGATAAAGATAGGTGATGGTTTTTCCATTAGCTTTGCCAACTGTGTTCTGTCTCCGCGATTCTGTAACTTTTAAGTCACGGCATTAAGAAGACATTCCGATTCTAAGATTGCCATTGTTTTGTTGAAAGCTCCCCTGCACCTGTGTTAGTGCCCACTGGATGTGTTGCCCCCTGCTGGGCACATGGAAGGGTAAGAGTGTTGTCAGTCTCCTAGCTTGCTCTTCTGCACCAGTCCTGTGATGGTGGAAGAGGTAGAGAGAGAAGACATCCACACTGGGCAGCCTGCTGTGGTGGCAGCAAAGTTAGTGTTTCTTTTTCCTGGTCACTTAACTTGATTGCATCTTGTGCAGCCTAGCAGGAGGTATTTCTCCATGCTGGTCCCCACCCAGTCTTCAACCCTCAATTTCACCCTAACCCAGGACATAGGTGCTGTCCGAATCCATCTTCTTTACCTCTCAGAAACCACCAGGGCCTCAGGCATGGTCCTTCCCTTCCTCTGGCGGGCTGCTCCAGTAAACACAGCACATTCTAGTGCTCCTTCTCTATGATGGTCCTCGGAGCTGTCGGTAGCTCCCATGCAAATTTCTCTTAAAAGTTCCCGTCATAGGTTTCAGCCAAGAAAATAATTCTAATTTCTTCTCCCTCATGGTAAGATAGGGAGGTGAGTAATCTGTTTCCCAAACATTGCAATCTCCCAAAAGGGACTTCATGTCTCTCTAGTCTATCAGGCAGGCCTGCTGGTGCTGATGGGACCACTTCTGCTGAGCGGCACCTCACTCTGCCACTGCTGGCCCTCTGGGTCTAGAAACCCAGCCATGCTGTCGAATAGTAACTGCAAATGATGTGGTTGCATTTCTTGACCATCTGGAGGGGATGCACAGACTACAGAAATACTTAATGCTTTTCTCATCCTGCCTTCTGCCCTGTTTCCTTTCCCCTAACTCTATCAAAAGCCCAAAGAACAGGGCTGGTGGAATCTCAGTACATATGTACTAAGTAATAAGGAGGTAGGAAGGTCCCAACAATTTTGATATTGAATAGAGAACAATTCCATGTTCAATGTTAAAATAATCGTTATGCCCTGAACAAACTACTGGATGCTACTTTTGTTTGACCTCCAGCTGTATCACTTAATCTTTGTGCTTCTATTTCTTCATCTCTTCAGTGATGAAAATACTCATGAAAGTCAATGAAGCTTAAATGAGTTAATAAAGGTTGACTGCCGAATCTCGTGCCTGCCACTAGTTGACCTAAATGCAGAAGGGTCTGCAAAATGGTCCATAGGGAATGCGTATTATGAAAAGACTATGCATTGCATAGGTTTCAAAAATTTTTGAGGCAAAATAAATTTATACCTTAATTCCATTTTTCACAAACTTTCTGAAGTTGTCATGTAGTAGCCTTATTACAACCCTTGAAGACCTTACTGTGGTATAGCCTAGAACTGCATTCTGCATTTACTAAACAAGTCTCCCAAGAAAGGATTTTGTGTTGATATATTCCATTTGTTTTTTTCAGAAGACAATGAAGCGTTTACATATTCACATTCTTTTTGTTTTTGTTTCTTTGTTTTTGTTTTTGCCACAGGGAATGAATGTTCACTGAAGAGAAACAGAGAGAGGGGTAGTGAGAAATCACCCCCCTCCAGGGGCGGGGGGTGGGGGGGAATGGCCATGCTCCAATCCCTGCTCCTCCATCTCCTCTTGGGATTTGCACATGCAGATACATGAACACGGCATGATTTTCAGGCCAACAGGTTTGGGACTCAAACAGTTGCTCACGTGGGAATCAAGCACCTAACCACACCACCTGCTGGCCTGCACTTACATTCTGTTTGAGAAAATTTTATTTTTAAATGCACTATAGGGCATGAGCTCTTGCTGGATATATATATAGAGAGAGAGAGCGAGCGAGCTGCCAGGTCCAGGACTCAAACTGCATTCAGCCAGGTAGGAATCCAGCACCTTAACCACTATGCCACCTGTTGGCCTGCATTGATGTTATGACCAAAATGGTTAACATTTCAAAAATATTTTGATGTTAAAAATAGTTGTCTGGAATATTCACTTCTATGGAATAAATTTGAAAAAAAAAATACAGGTCATTTCTACTTTTTTTTTCTCCCCCCTGGCTGACAGGGTTTTATTTTCAAAGTCAAAAGGAAGAAAGCAGTCCAAGAAGAATAGTTTAAGTGACTTATGCTTGATTTCCAACTGCAACATATGTGTTTATACATAATTTAAGACCCAAAGAAAGCATGCGTATACAATCATGTGCAACTTTAAAATTTAATAACTCTGGATGGATACACAATGGGAACAGTCCATGGCACCTGAAAATATCATTTGTGGAACGGCATACAGAGCCTTCTCAGCTTGAATATTCCAGCCGTATTTCATAGAGCCTTGCTTAGTTTGGTTTTCTCCATGTGGTTGATAATGGTCTTCAGTTGCTGCTAAGTGAGTTTGCAAATTTCATTTCTAATCCTGACCCTACAAAGGCCTAATTACTGTTTCTGTGAGTTAACGTATACACTATGCTCCAGTACACACCTTTGAAGTTACTAATGCCCTGCGGGAGACTGTCAGCACCACCATTGTCCCCACTGCAGTGGGGCTGCCTCGCTCTGGTAAGGACGATGCCCTGGCAGCAGGTGATTCCTCTTAGTGGGAGGTGGGCACTAGTTTGACCTTAATTCCAGGTGTGTCTCAAAAGAAAACATCCTCCTTTTTGTGAGGGGTACTCTTGGTGGCCCAGAGGCTGGTGCGGGGAGTGGGGAGAACGCTGGGCTTTCACCTGTGTGAAACCTGCAGTGGCCTTCCACAGCTCTGTGACTTGGGCAAGTAGCCCACAGTCTCTGAGCCTCTGAGGTCCCTGACGGACGAGGAGACCACCACCTCCCTCCCCAGGTCATGCTGAGTGAGTCAATCCTGGATAGGAAACTGTCCCTGACACAGAGGTAGGAGCTGAGTAAAACGGCTGAGTGGGAGAGTGCAAGAATGCAGCAGGAGCAGGAGCAGAGCATTTCAGCTGCCACAGCTGGAGGCACAGCTTGCCTAGGTCCAGGGAAAGGACTGCATGAGAATGGAACGCTGGGCTTTCACCTGTGTGAAACCTGCAGTGGCCTTCCACAGCTCTGTGACTTGGGCAAGTAGCCCACAGTCTCTGAGCCTCTGAGGTCCCTGACGGACGAGGAGACCACCACCTCCCTCCCCAGGTCATGCTGAGTCAATCCTGGATAGGAAACTGTCCCTGACACAGAGGTAGGAGCTGAGTAAAACGGCTGAGTGGGAGAGTGCAAGAATGCAGCAGGAGCAGGAGCAGAGCATTTCAGCTGCCACAGCTGGAGGCACAGCTTGCCTAGGTCCAGGGAAAGGACTGCATGAGAATGAATCTGCTGCATTTTCACAGGATTGATATTTGCAAAGCAACCACAGACCCCAGAAACCGTCGGGGGAGATTCCACACCCATTTCCACTCTCTTCCCTCAATCAATTCTCAAAGCCTTGTAGACCCAAACGCACAGTCTGCTGATCCATAGAGGCAAACGGGGCCCAGGATGTGAGCCAAGGGGAGCTGCCAGTCCCGCCCTGTCCCTGCCCTGCTCACCTTCCTCCAGCATCACAGCTGTGCTGGGGACGGCAGTCTGGGTGGCCGGACAAGCACACACTTGTGTCAAGCCAGAGGGAGCATTTACTCAGAAGAGGACATGGGGAAAGCCTGGCCAGCCCACACCTGGAGGACACACCCGGGAAATAAATTAGCTATCTCTATTGCATGGCTACCTGCAGGGCAGGGCATGTCTAAATCTCCTCTCCTCCCAGCAGCTCGGAGGGGGCCGGCTCCCCAAACCCCATCTCTTCCGTCAGGCTCCGCTCCAGGTTCTCTAGCTCCTGGCGCACCTCCTCCATGAAGCTGTCACCTTCGGACTCTCCGGGGGCTTCTGCAGGCAACAGGCTCTCCCCATCTTGGTTGTGGCTCCCAATAAAGGCCGGCTTGCACACGTACACCAGGCTGTGACTGGGGAGAGACCCGGCTATGGCTCAGTGAGGGCTCGGTCTTCCTGGGGACAGGGCCTGGCTCTACGGGGCTGGGCTGGGGGAACCTGGGCGGGAGGCCCAGCCTGAGCAACGGTTGCTTTGGGAGTCTCTGTGGGACTTCTGGTCTCACCTTCATACCACCTCCACCAGTGCCTGTCCTGGCAATACCTTACCTTAAAAGGCAATGCAAAGGAGGCCATTGGGGAACAACAGAAACATATTGGGGGTCAGCTCCCACCTGCAGCCTCAGATCTGTCTTCCTATGACTAACTCCTGGGCTAAGCATGACAGGCCCTGGGGACTCTGGGGTCAAGTCTGCAGCAACACAGAGTCCCTCTCAGCCCCTGCCCTCTGGGGCCTCCACACAGGGAGCTCTGGGCCTCTGTGAGATGAGGTGGGGAGTCTGTCTGCCCAGCCCCCCTGGGTTCTGGAGAGACAGGTGAGCTGCTGCCGAAGGGACAGGAGAGTGCACACTGAGATTGGCCATGTGAGAGTCCTGATGCTTCGCAGGCTCTCAGCAGCCTCTGAGACCAGGGGCAGCATCTCCACCTGGAAGCCCACCCCACTCTCCTCCCTCTCTGTACTGCCTTCTCTGCTGTCCTTCACTGATGGCCCTGGGCTCTCTCAGCCCTTGTTTTCTATTTCCATGCCCTTTCCCTCGGCCACTCCCTCATGAAGCTTCACCCACTAGCTAGATGAGCCCAAATTGATACCTCCTGGCCAGACCACTGCCCGAGCCCACACCTGTGGACCTGACTGTGGACCCTCCGACCCAAGGACTGCTCGAATTCAAGCTATCTACACTGACGCTACATCTCCCCCAGGCAAAACTACTCCCCTCCTTGAGACCCCTCTGAGTGGCGCCTCAACCCCCCTCGGCCTCTTGACAGGCCAGGCCCAGGTGGGCTCACCTGTGGGGCTGGCAGAGGAGGCCACTGGAACATGGGCATCGGTCCAGCGCTCCCTCGGGCTCCAGCTCCCAGGTGATGAGGTCCAGAAGCCGGCTGGCAGGGTCGTGGCAGAGCTCACCCTCCACGGGCAGGGGTGTGCACACAGGGAACAGCAGGCCTGGAACAGGAGTCACCCCAGCACCAAGCAGGAAGCCACTCAGCAATGGAGCAGAGAAATGGGGGCACCTCCCCTCCCACCCCCACCTCAACGCGTAAGGCAGGATTGATGGAGTGGAAAGCTCAGGAGGGAATGATCTGGAAGGCTGGGGAAGTTAAGGAGGGCTTCCTGAAAGAGGTGGGCTGGGGGTTATGGGCCAAAATGTCTGGAAAAATTTTGAGTGTAACAGGCATTCAAGCCCGAGCCATAGCACTAACAGAGGCCTGGGGTGGTTCTGTGGGAAAAGTCGGGGCCAGTGGAATTCTTGAGTGCTGGAGAGAAAAGGGGGGCTGAGGATCGGACAGAGGAGTCCGACTGCGGTAGAGACGATGGGAACTACAACCGGTCCCACAGAAGCAACACCCCAGAAAGGTGCCCTGGGAAAGCCACTGAGGCAGCAGGGACAGGGTCTGGTGGGGCTGGCAGGCAGAGCTGTGGAGGCTGCTGAGAAGGTTCAGGGGAGCCTGAGCAGCCCCCCTGGGGGAGAGGGAGGCCGGAAGGTGGGAGGAGAGGAGCGAGTCACCGGAAAAACCCAGGCAGGTGCCACCTTCATGAGCGGGGTGGGGGAGGGGAGCTGTGCAGAGCCTGCCAATCTGGGGGTTCCTCCTGCCCTGCCTGGGCTCACACAGCCCTTTTCTGGGCATCAACAGGGAAAAGACATAAATAATATTTTTAAAGGAGATGATTTTCCTAGCTGAGGCAGAGGTTGTGGGGCAGGGGACACATGGAGTATCTGGGAGCCTGTCCAGGGGGCAGGAACCCAAAAAAGGTATGGTTGACCTGAATGGGCCCCAGCAGGCTGTCTGGTGGGGGGTCCCTGCATAAGACAGGGCTTCCCCTGCACCCACCCACCTCTCTGGAAGGCACAGCACAGGCCGGGCTGGCAGTCCCTCTGGTTGTCGCAGATGGTCCCGTTGCCACCCCTGGTGACCATTTTGGTGCAGCGACCCCAGACGCAGAGCTGGTCCCCACAACATTCGCTGTCCCGGGTGCAGAGCTGCAGACGTGAGAAACAAGAGCCACCACTTATGGATCTGGAGACCTGGCATGGAGGGGCCCTAGCAGGGCTGGCCCGCATTCCCCCACGCAGAGAGGAGACAAGGCTCTAGGTCACTGAGGTTTTAGTGGAAGTTGAGGGTGTGGAGCTGGGCGTGTGGCTGGTGACAAGGCACCTGGGCGGAATCAGGGACCAGAGTCTTGAGACTTTGCAAAGGATGGGAGGGTGTCTTGGTGGGCCCCGTAGCCTTGTGCCTTTCCCCAGGTCAGAAAGAGGTGGCTCAGGGCTGAAGATGCAGGCATCGGTGGGATCCTGACAGGTGGATTAAACTAACATGCAAGCGGAAGGCCCACGATGGGAATGCACCTGCGTGCTGGGGTCCTGCAGCCGTGTGGGGAATGGGGGTGAGGAGCAGCCTGGGGACCCCGCACTGCTCAGTCAGCAGGGGGCTGGGAGGTAGGGCAGCAGGTGCCTTGCCAAGGAGGGGCCAGGAGGGTAGGAAGAACCCCTTTATGTTCCAAACTGATTATCGTGCTGTGCTACTATCTTAATAAGGAACGACATGAGAAAGTCTGTGAACTTGTGTGGCTTCATCCGAACTGCCTGCAGATGCAGAGACTCGGCCTTGGCAGGAGGGTAGGAAGAACCCCTTTATGTTCCAAACTGATTATCGTGCTGTGCTACTATCTTAATAAGGAATGACATGAACTGCCTGCAGATGCAGAGACTTGGCCTTGGCTTCCTGCTTCTCAGTGACACCCCACTGGGAACCACTGTGGCCTCTTCCTGAACCCTCCCCTACTGTCTCATATTGGGAGACAGATCTGGGGGGCCGGAGGGGAAACAGCTACTAGCCCAGAAGAAGGAGAGAAGCTGCCCTTTCCCTAGCTGGGGCATCGCTATTGGCATGGGATGGGTGGTCCCCAGGGGAAGGGACGGGGCAAGGCCTCCTCCTTTCCCTTCCCTCCTCCTCGGTCATGGGACGTCGATGTAACCGGATGGGGCAGGTCTGCAGATGGCTTCCTGGATTTCAGACTGGGACTTTGTGCTCACTCTGGGAGTCCTCCTGACTGCTCCCCATGACCGAGGAGCCCTTCCAGGAAGGCCAGCTGAGAGCCCCTGGGCCCAGCCCACTCACCGCCTGCTGGTCTCGGCACGGCTGGCAGGTGTACTGGAAGCTGGCAAACTGGCAGTAGCTGCTGGCCCCGCAGTCCTCATCAATGATGCACTCCTGGGGGGGATGAGGGGGAGTCAGTGAAGGGCAGAGCAGAGGCCCCACAGTGCCTGGAAGGGCAGAGCTTGTCCCTGTTTTATCCCCCAGTTGGCCCCTACAGTTCGGGATGGTCGGGGAGGGTCTCCAGAGATGTCACTGCTGAGCCCACTGGGGCAGGGCTCCACGGCACCCACACCCCCTGCAGGCTTGGCCCTCACCCACAGAGCACACTGCTCCTGCCCTCACACGCTCCCCCAGAGCCTGGAGGATGGCACCTCCACTTCACAAAACTGCTGTCTGTACAGTTCTCCTGCACCCACAAGCAGGGTGGGGAGCAGTGAGACTCAGGCTGGTCTTCCACGTGGAGCAGCTGGATTTAATAAAGAGCATTAATGAATTCCAGGCCGGCTCGACTGTATGGGAAGGGCTGTCCACGGCCCTGCCGACTGTGAAGACAAGCAGGTCTCTGGAGGCTGTATCCCAGGCTGCCCCACAGGGAGCCCACCTAAGGTCCTGGGCTAGGGTCCAGGTCAGAGGCAAGGCAGCTGCTGGCTTTGAAATGTGACAAGAACAACAGGAGCCCAGCTCTCCCCAGCCCAGGTGCCTTCTCCCTGAGGCTGCCAGCTGGAAAGTGAGAAGAGGCAGGGAGGGAATCTGTCCTCTCGGAGGCCCAGGCTGCAGAGGGAGGCAGTGGAGAGGCCATGAGGCCCTGCATGGCCACTGGACACTGAGCAGGACGGCTCAGGAGGGGGGCTGCATTGGCTTCAGGACCTGCTGTCAGGCTCAGGCAGAGGAACTGGCAACTTCGAAGCAGAAGGGGAGGGCAGGAAAGGAGAGCAGATGATGGTAGCAGCACTGGGCAGACCCCTTCGTGACTCCCATGCTGTGCCCCAACCCTAACCCTCCGTGACAGCCCCCCAGAAAGCAGCAGCTAGGGGTTCCTTTTCTATGTTGCCACTCAGGAAATGGAGGCTCAGAGAGGCCCAGGGCTTCCCCCAAGACAACACAGCTTCTGTCAGGTAGAGGGACTGTTTGTACCACCAGACCTTCAGCTGAAGGGGTTCAGGGGCAACAGAAGCAGCAGCCCCTGACAGATAAAACTTTCCTGATGTCTGGAAAACTTCTAGAAGGGTCTTGAGGGAAGGAAGAACCTTTCTCCCCTCTCTGACTCAGAGCCTACTCTATCCTGAAAGCAGGTGTGGAGCCTGCCTGGAAATGCCGGGGTGGGCAGGCTTGGGCCTCGGCCAGGTGCTCCCCGTCTCTGCTCTGTGACTAGCAGGATGGATAGGAAACAGGCTCCCAGGGATCTGGGGCCAGAACATGTGTGTAGGCTGGGGATTACAGAGGGGCCTGGCCAGGTGGCCTAGGAAATGGAAGTCTGCCATTGGAAGGTAGCAGGTGCCCCAGTCAGGTCTGGGTGTCCCCTGGACAATACTCAGGGCTCAGGAGGACAGGGCTGCTGCAGGCACCCTGTATCCCCAGCCTGACACACCTCACACTGGGTGTGCCGCCCAGCCAGGGAGACCATAGTGCCACCAGCACTGACATCCCACAACCGCCCCCCTCCCAAGGATGATGGGAGACCCACCACACCCCAGGCTCTCACCGCCCCCCTCCCAAGGATGATGGGAGACCCGTGTGCAGACATGCATGCTTCTCCACACACGAGTCACCACCACACCCCAGGCTCTGTGCTTGCTCTGGGCTGCAGAAGAGAAAAGCCTGGTTCCTAGGATAACTGAAAATCGGCTTACCTCTTTTTAAAAAAAAATATGCATTTCATTTTATTTATTATTATTTTCCAGTTTGCTGCAGGATATGCATGCTCACCAGAGAGAGACAGAGAGAGGAAGTGAGAAAGCAAGCCACCAGGTCCAGGACTCGAACCTGTCAGCCATGTGGCAGTCCAGCATCTTAACCCCCCCACCAACTGCTGGCCCCTCTGCTTAATCCTTCACTGTCATTCCTCAAAAAATGAGTGCCTCACACCCTAAAAAGGGACCTAAAATTGCCTTTTTTTTTTTCTAAATTACCTGAGGAGAGAAAGTACCCTCCAGTGCCCAGTGGGGCATGGTCATATTGCAATCCCTTCTTCCCACTTCTCCATCCCGTTGGGATTTTGGACACACACATACATGTACCTAGTATGTTTTCGAAGCCACCAGATCAGCCATGTGGGAATCGACTTTCTTAACAAGAGGCTAGAGGGCCAACCCAGATCTGAAATGACTGCATGGCTCCTGGAGTCCCACCTCTTGCAGTCCTGCAGCTGCCACCAGCCCCTCTAGTGCTCTGCTCACTGCTTTGATCAACGCTCAAGGCCCTGAGCTCAGCGACCGAGGCTCTCCCTTTCCAATGCAAGGGTAGGCACTTCTGTCCCCCTGACTTTCTCAGCAACACTATAATGTCAAGGAGGACACCATCATTGTTTTTGTCTGTTTTTATAATTTGCTATAGGGCACATGTGCTTGCCAGAGAGACACAGATGGGGGAAACAGGAAAAATGCGAAGCACCCCCCCAGGAGGGTGGTCACACCACAATTCCTTTTCCTTTCTCCTCCTGTAAGGTGTGCACATACATGGGCCTGGTGTGTTTTTCAAGCCACTGGGTCAGGGACTTGAACCATGCAGTCCACCATGTGTGATACAGCCCCTTACCCACCACCCCAAGGGCTGGCTACTGCCATCACTGTTTTTACATGTGAGAAAACTGAGGCTCTGAGAGCTGTGGCCTGGCTACCCAGGTGAGGAGGCCAAGCTGGGGACTGGATATTCTGTTTGTTGGCCCCAGAGCCAGAAGGGCAAGAGATGTCCACAAGGCCATGAGTACAGCACAGAAGCTCCTCGTCTCAGCCATCGGGCCTCCCTATGCAACACACTCAGTGCTGGCAGTTCTGGAAGTTTCCTGACATTTCCTCCAGAGCCGAACAGCCAGCACGTGGAAGGGACGACATTCAGGAGCAGGGCAGGCCCGTCAGACACTGAATCCCTTCTCTAAGATCAGCTGTGTTTTGACGCACTGGGGACACAAAGGTGAATATGAGAAGGTCCCTGCTCTTAAGGAATTCATAATTCAATTGGAAAAAAAGGAGGGAAAAAGGTAACCCAACAGAAAAAGAAAAAGGGATATGAGCAGATGAAACATTTAAATTTTTTGCCTCTTCACATAGAAATAAATATTCAACCACATTAATCATCATGAAAATGTAACTTTAAAAAGCTGAGTATAGGGGCCAGCAGGTGGTGTGGTGGTTAAGGGCACTGGATTCTCACATGACTGATCATGGTTTGAGTCCCGTACCTGACAGTATGCTTTCTCGCTTTTCTTCTCTCTGTCTCTCTCTCTTTCTCTCTCTGGTCAAATTAAAATAGATGAATATATAAAGTTAAATAAAAGGCAATGCTTAAAAAAAATAGAGTACCATTTTTTCACTTAAACTGAAAAAAATGGAAAAGGTTGTTCATTTCCCAGGTAGGAGAATAAGGCTCCCCAACCCCCTAAATATCCATCTTCCTCCCTGGAACCTGTGGATGGTTTATGTTACGTGGAGGAGGAAATTAAGGCTGCAGATGGAATTAAGGTCGCTAACCAGCTGATCTGAAGATAGGGAGGTTATCCTTGGTTATCCAGATCTTCATTGTAATCATAAGGACCTTTAAAAATGGAAGGGGGAGGGCTGGCTTCATGGCCCAGTGGTTAAAGAGAGCCAGATTCCACATGGCCAATCACAGTTGGAATTCTGGCCCTAGCAGCTGGAAAATCTTGCTGACAATAAGCCTGAAAATACTCCCATGCCTATTGGGAATATTTTCTCTCTATCCCTCTCTCTCTCTCTGGCAATTTCATGAACTCTCTGGCAATTAAAAAAAATTTTTTTAAAAGGAAAAAGGACATAGAAGAAGAGTGTTAGAGTGATGCTACAGACAAAAGGCTTGGAGGCTGGTCAGGAGCCATGGGCTAAGGTACAAACTCTCCCCAGAGCCTCCAGAAATGTGGTTTCAGCCCAGAGAGACTCGTGCTGGACTTCAGACCTACAGACCTGCGAGGAGATGAATCCGTGTTGTTTCAGTCCACTGAATTCATGGTAATTGGTTACAACAGTAATAGGAAACTAATATTCAAAATCGACTGGAGGAAACAGGCATTGCCAGATGCTTCGGGGCAGTAAAAACTGGACTAGATGTTTTTTCCAGGCAATTCATTGGCATCCATCCAAAAGTTAAATGCCTATATCTTCTGACCTGGTGATTTCTCTTCCCAGTGACTCTTCTCCGAAATGCTTGTTCACATGTGCCAATACCTGAGTACCAGAATTCTTAAGGCAACATTGCTAAATGACTCATAATCCAGAAATAGCAAAACTGTCCACTAAGAGGGGAGCTCCTTAAGTTGTGACACGGTCGTTTCCAGGAGAAATCCCTTCTCGCAGACATTGAAGAGAATGAAGTGTTCTTCCTGTACGCGATTTCTAGAACACGGCAGTAAATGAAATGAGCGAGTGCTGGAATGTGTAACTTCACCCTGTGAAGAGGATAACGCTGGGCGTCTCCCTGCCCAGCTCCAGGCCCAGCCCGCGGGGGGGACACAGCAGACACGTGATGAATGCATACACCATTTACATGTTTCTGTGGCAAACTGGCTGGTAAAATGCTGAGCATTAGCAATGGTTCTGGAAACCAAAATGAAAAACACACATATTCCATGAACTTGGCTTCTCGTTTCCCAGAAGTCCTTGTGGATTTGGAATTTTCACTACACACTTCCTCTTGCAGATCTTTAATGAAAAAAGATGAGCTAAGAGAACCAGCAGTTAGCGTAATGGCTATGTTGCTGGACTCCCATGTAGTCGAACGCGGTTTGCATCCTGGACCTGGTGGTTAAAACTCATGCTGGGCGCGTGTGTGTGCGTGCCCAAGATCCCGAGAGGAGAATGGAGGAGAAGGGATTGCGGCATGACCATCCCCCCTGGGGGGTGATTTCTCGCTTTCTGTCTCTATGTCTCTCTGTCTGTTTGGCAAGCGCACGCGCCCTATAGCGAAAATCTCTCCAAAAAAAAAATATGAGCTAAGACCCTTTCAGCACCAGTCCCCACGAGACCCTGCTGTCTTTAGCTCTCCTTGAGAAAAGTGCATGGTCACCCTTAGGCTGTGTACCCCTATGAGTGACAGAGCATTTTCTATGTAGCCACTGGCTAACGATTTTTTCTAAGTATAGGGAAAAAATCTTGCCAGAGACCTTCGAAAAATCTAAATATACTAAAGCTGCTTCCTTCACTGACATTTTTTTTTCTTTTTAGTTTTTGTTAAACGGTATGTGTGCTCTCCACATAGAGACACAGAGAGAAAAGGAAAATGCGAAATCACCCCCAAGAGGGATGGCCACACTGCAATCCCTTCTCCTCCATTCTCCCCTCAGAATTTTGGGCATGCACACCCCTGGCATGATTCTCAAGCCACTGGGTCCAGAACTCGAACCATGAAGCTGGCTATGTGGGATCTAGCGCCTTCACCTCCATGCCACCTGCTGGCTTGTTTGTGATACTTCCAAGAGCTCTGGAGGGTTAGCTCTGAATGACAACCCCTCCAGAGAGCTCGTGCTTTGTTATAACAGAACCCACCAGCTTGACGAGGGCAGATGTTCTACCGTCACTCCCAGCAGACCCTAAAAGTACTTTTTAATGAACTGTGATCATGCTAGAAACTTTGGGACTCCCTTACACATACACTGAACCCTGGTTTTGCCATTTAAGAGCTGTGTGGCTGTGGCCTCTGATTCAATCTCAGTAAGGTTCATAGCAAGAGCTGTTTCTCAAGGCTGTAAGGTCCAGACGGTGCTCTAGAAATGGTGGCCATAGCAACAGCCAGCTATGCACCTGCTCCTCCACCTTCCCAGGCCTGACTCCCCACACACAGCCCTGCCATGTCAGCAGGAGGGCAGGTCTAAGCAACAGGGGCCTCATGTTTCCACCAAAAGCTCTTCCTCTTGGTCCTGTCAACACCTGGGGACTGGGCACGTCATCCTGATTTATCTATGTCCAGAGGGGGTCAGTGGTGGGCAGTGCCTGTCCGTCTTCAGGTGGAAAGTCTTGGCAGCGTAACCTCCTGTCGCTGAAGACCAGGCCTTCCCTACAGCCAGGTTGCTCACACTAAGCTGTCCTGTGGACCCTGGGCAGTGGGGTCCTTTCCTGGTGGCAAAGACCAAGGAAGAGATCAACCCTCCAACTCTAGCAGAACTGAAGGTGGATAGAGAAGGGACCAGCAGTTAGCATAATGGCTATGTTGCTGGACTCCCATGTAGCCGACTGCAGTTTGAGTCCCAGACCTGGTGGCTTAAACTCACGCCAGGCACGTGTGCGTGCCTGCCCAGGATCCTGGGAGGAGAATGGAGAAGGGATTGCGGCATGGCCATCCTCGAGGGAGGGCGATTTCTCGCTTTCTGTCTCTCTGCCTCTGTCTTTCTGGTGAGCGTATGTGCCCTATAGCAAAAACCTCTCCAAAAAAGAGAAAAAAGAGAAGGTGGATGGGGAAGACTGCAATTGGGGCTCTAAGCACAGCCATGCCCAGAGCTGAAAAATTCAGATTTTTTTTTCTTTTCAGTCATTCCAGTTTCTCTAGCCTGTGCCCAGGGTTGTGTCTATATTAAGGCTATTGCTTTAAAAGAACCCGAGCTGGGCCCAGGATGCTGAAGAAGTGAGATCTGAAGCGACAGACTGGAGGGTGGTGAGGCCCTGCTGTCCCCAGCTAAAGGCCAGAGGGTCTCAGGGTCCTGTCTGACGAAACAGCAAGTGCCTCCCAGGGCCGCAGACTTCTACCTCAGGCCCTACAACTGAAGAGGGACTTCATTCTGCGCTCAGGCTAAATGGAAGATGCATGCCTAGGGCAGAATGTAGGGCCCCAGCTGGTGAACACCCCGGCATGAAGGGTGAGATGCCAGGCGGAGCATGCCCCCATAGGCTGTGACAGCGACCCTAGACACCCTGACAGAGCCCTGAATGGCAGGGCCACCAGTGCCCACCATGCCGCCCAGATTCTCTCTAACCCTTTCAACATGGTTCCTATCATCTGCACTTCATTGACATGATGAAGGATCTGCCAGTCACCCAGCTGCTCTGAGGTGAGCAGGCTCTCTCCATTCCCTCCAGGGGAGATCGGTCTCCCTCCTTCAGTTACAACCGAGCTGAGCCTAAGCCTGCCTGGGTCAGGGCCCTGGTCCCTACACCTTTGCAAGGACAGAGCTGGGAACTCAGGGTCAAGACCACAGCTCCAGACGTCTAGGCCTAAGTGTCACTATGGATGGATGACAAAAGCCAGCCACATGCAGGGCTCCTCCCAGTCTGTCTCCACTTCTCCCTCCCACCCTGGGAGAGGCCTGACACACAGCCCAGGGCTGGCCTTCGGGACCACAGGCACTTAGAGGATCTCTCTTCACTGCCCAGAGAAGGATCTATATTTAGAAAGCCCAGAGCCGGCAGGAAGGGGGGGCTGACTGGGATCACAGCACATAGTTGGCAGAGACTGGGCTGGGAAACTGCCCCAGTGCTCCACACCGCCACGAAACAGTGGGAAATGGCAAAGGGGCCCTTCCACGTCTTTTGCTTTCTAGTTCAGAGCTTATTAGGGGAGAGAGGCTCAAGAAAGCAGAAGCCAAAAGCTGGGGGTGGAGGGACCATAAACGAATCCCTGCGAGGCCTTGTGACGTGTCCGTGTGGTGGACAGTGGGAACGCCATGTCTTGGGGACCTTCGGCTGCACCTCTTTGTCCCTCACTCTGGCTGGACACTGGGCTTCCTTCCTCAGGAACCCCAGGCATCTTTGTCTTGTGAGATGCAAGGGAGGAGGCCAGGCAGATAAACCCTCCAAGGATGGGATCTTCCACACCCTCCTTGCAAGCCTGTGGCTCTGGAAAGAACATCTTTATGACATGGAGTGAGGGTCAGGGCCAGACGATGACATGGCACTGAAACACGATACTCTACGGGGCCGAGCCACATGGGAAGGTTCACATCTGCAGACCTCCCTGAGTAATCTGGGCACGTGTGTGCCATGAGCCTGGGCTGCCCAAGGCCGGGTGGATCATTGTGTCGGGACTCTGTTGGGAGAACTGTGTTTGTCTCTCTCACTCACAGGAATAAATAAAAAATACACTAAAAAAAAGTGAGGACCAACTACCCAAGGAATGGAGACCCGGGGGACCTCCACAACAAACACTCGCTTGCCCTCCAGGCATTGCTCACTGCCACTGGAGGAGGAGGGCAGGAGTGGATGTTGAGAGGGCACCTGCTGTCCACCTGCACATGCTCAGGCTGCTCTGACCCTCGCAGCCACCCTGTGAGGACAGTCACTGGATCAGCCCTAAGAAGTGACGGGAGGAGGCCTGCAGGAAGACATTGGGACATTCTGAAAGTTGCTGAACCATGGGACCAGAACAAGGTTCCCAGATGAGCCCACAGCCAGCCAGGAAGTCCTGGGGTCTGTGCTCCCGCCCTGAGTGTTCTGGCTACTGGAGTCTGGGTGGCCTGTTACCTGGGGATGGCCATTCTTGGCTCAGGGGTGGGGTGTGAGGGGTAGTGCCAGGTCCTGAGTGTTCCTAGGATGAACAGATGGTACAATCTGTGCGATAGACAAATGTCCTCTCCTGGACGCCAGGCTATTCCTGGCCCCCTGGGCTAGGAGGCAGCTGGGCCTCAGCACCCTCCTAAGCAGAGATGATCCCACACAGAAGAGCAGGTTCTGGGTGTAGAGTGACCAAGGTCCCCACTCTCCTAGGACTGGGGCCTCCAGGGTGCAGGACTTGCAGTGCCAATGGCAGCAGAGTCCAGACATGCTCCCACTTCTCCACTGGCCTCCACGCTCCCCTCTGCAGGCTCTGTCATGCACATGTGACACTTCTGGGCCATGAGCATGCCTGACATGAGACCCAGGCTTTGGAGCCCACGCCTGGGTTCAAGGACAGGTTCCTTTATGAGCTGGTGATCTCAAGCAAATGACTGAAGTTCTCTATGCCCAGTTTTCTTGTCTGTACACGGGAGGCCTCACGCGGTTGTGGGCAGATGGAAAGCAAGAACGTGGCATGGTGCTCAGTGGCCGCCCGCCGTGTACACACCTGCCTGCAGGTCTCAGCAATGAGGAGCTTGAGGAAGGAAAGGCTGGAGCAGGCTTCTGAGCTTCCATTTGGGCCAGTGTGTCTTATTCCGTTGGTGAACATGTTTCCTCTGATGAGGCCCAGAACATCCTCACACAGACAGCCTCCTGCTTCATCTAGAGCCCTCTGCCAGGGGGAGAGGAGAACCTCGGGACAGTCCAGGGCCGGCCAAGGACCAAAGAGGACAAGAGGGTGTGCAAAGGGCTAGATGAAGTAAACCTGATTCAACGTCCCTGAGCTTCCATCGCCTCGTCTCATCCTTACGGTGCCCTGTCTTTCTTCCAAAGCGAGGAAGAGAAGCCCCGTTCTACAGATGAGCAAACCAAGGCAGGATGGTGGAGTTGCTTGCCATGGGGTAAGCAGCAGGGTCACATTCTGCTTGACCCCAACCCACGAGTCTCTGTGGAGAAAGAGCAGAGCCTGGGAGCCCCTGGGCTGGGCTGGGGCTGGCTGGGCCAGGAGGCAAAGGTGCAGTGCAAGGCAGGAGGGTGCTCTGGAGCTCTTGAGAGGAGAGAGCTGCAGCTCTGCCCACTGCCAGATCGGGGAGGTCTCAAGTCTGGCCCTGCTGCAAGGCGACAGTGGGTTAGGACAGGTGTCCAAGGAGAACGGCAGCAGCAGCCTCCCAAGTACTCTACAGGACTTCTAAGTCAGATTTTCCCCATTTCTGGGAGTTCTTTTTTGACCTTAAAATTGGACCAATTGCAGGAGCCAGTGAAGTGCACAATGTCTCGAACACAGCAGGGCGCCTCCAGCCTTTCCTGGACGCTGCACTGGAAACTTCCCGCTGGCTCAGAGTGGTGGGGACCCCCCTCACCAAGGCTCTGGCCTGACCACACAGCAGACACTGCCCTGTGGAAAACTCCAGGCAGGAGCCAAGAGCCAGTGCCAGCTATTCTCACCCTGCAGCACCAGCCTCTGCACAAAGCCTGGTGGCCAGGGCTGTCCTGATTCTTTCTCCCCGAGCTGCACAGCCCAGGAAAGAGGAAACACACCCCCAGCTGGGCTCAACACGTCAAGGTATGGACAGAGAAGGCCCTGCCTGACCCTTTAGTGCCAGGATCATTTTGGAGACAGTTCCAGGATTGTTTCTGCTCCCCCTTTCTCCTGTTCCCCCAGTACATACAGTCCCAGACCTGAGGCTGGTCTCCTCTCTCCCACAGTCCCCTGGGGGACCTCCACACCCACAGATGTTCAGGGATGGACAGGGGCTTGTTCCAGAGAAAAACCGTGTTCCCTCCTCCAGGGATCTTGTCCCGCAGCCAGGCCACAGAGAGCCAGTCCCCTCTCACAGAGCTCCAAACGCATTCTTTCAGGCTGAGTGGTGTTTCCTCTGGAGAACTTAAACCCTTAACTAATCCCAGAGGGAACTTCTTCATGTTCCCAAGTTGTCTCTAATCAAGTGGGTGCCTGCCACCCCCGCTGGGTCAGAAGCAGGGGTGTGAGCCCCAGTACATTTCCAGGGTCTTTGGATCAGCACAGCCTGCCTACCCCAATCCCAAATGTACCCAGTGGAGGAGAACCACTGGGCCTCTCGTGGGTCTGTCTTCCCCAGACACACTTAGTACATAGTGCTGCATGCCACAGGGCGGGAGGCTGACAAGAACCTCAGGTCCATAAGCACAAACAATGTCACACATCTGACGGGCAGCCTTCCAGGTCTCCCTAAGGAAGGACCAGTCCTGTCCCCCTACACTCTAAATGTCTCTTTATTCAGGGTTATATGAGACCTCTCAGTTGTAGGGCCTTACAGTAAGGCTGCCAGGCCTAGCAAGTAAAAACGCAGGCAGCCCAGTGAGGTGCGAGTTGCAGGTAAACAGCAGATCATGTCTGAGTATGGTATGCCCAATGCGTAGACTACGTCATCAGACTACAACTGCTCTGAGTACCCTGCAGAGCCTTGTACGTCGTCTGCCAATGCGACCGACAAGAGAAGATTTAACAGCTGCGTTTCTTGGAAGAGAGTGAGTGGGGTTGGCCTTGGAGGAGGTCAAGGAGGAGCCAGTAACCATAGGTACAGGGGTGGCCTCCAAGTCATCCATGAAGCAATCCAGTAGGGTCATGGGGAGCCTGACTACCCTTGGGCCCTTGGCTAGGAGCTGAAGATCCAGCGTTTCTGTTTCTAGGAAGAGGCTGAGAAGAGCTGCCTGACCACTCTGCACCCAGATCCGGGTCTGGACATCAGAGGCTTCAGGTGCAGCACAGCGTCTGTGCTTGCAGAAAAGGCCTGGAGAGGGAACCAGCAGTTAGCGTAATGGCTATGTTGCTGGCCTCCTACGTAGTCGACCGCAGTTCACGTCCTGGACCTGGTGGCTTAAAACTCACACCGGGCGCATGTGCGTGCGTCCCCAAGATCCTGAGAGGAGAACGGAGAGAAGGGATTGCGGCGTGGCCATCCCCCCTGGGGGTGATTTCTCGCTTTCTGTCTCTCTGTCTTTGTCTGTCTGGCGAGCGCACGCGCCCTATAGCAAAAACCTCTCCGAAAAAAAGAAAAGAAAAGGCCTGGAGATTCTGTATGGCGGCATGAGTATGTCAACATGACTGCGGTCCTGAGGGTCGGTGCTGCTATAACGGTCCCTACGTGCCAGAGCTGTGTGGTTTTTGGTTTTTGGTTTTAGGTTTTTGCCATAGGGCACAAGCATTCACCAGAGAGAGACAGAGAAAGGGAAATCTCCCGCAGAGTGGATGGCCACACCACAGTCCTTTCACCTCCATTTTCTTTTTGGGCACACACACACACACACACATGTGCCTGGTGTGATTTCCAAGATGCCAGGTCTGGGACTTGAACCATGGCTCTGTTGGCCATGTGGGAATCCTGTGCCTTAACCACCATACTACCTGCTGGTCCAGAGCTGGCTTATTTCCTAAACATAATTACTATAATCTTCGAACAGCCCATCCAGACAGTGCCGTTATTATTCCTTTCCGTCTTACAGTTGAGGAAACCAAGGCACAGAAAGGCTAAGTGGTCACACCACTAGTGACAGGTAGAGCTGGGATGTGAACCTGACCAAGAGGATGCCCCAGGCTGAGTCCCCCTGCCCTCTACCTTGCCCCTCCCAGTCAGCCCTGCCACCACCCATGAGCCTTTCTCTGTGGCATGAAAAGGGCAGCCACAGAAGTGGGGGGCAGGATCCCCCACAGGGAAAGGTACACATCAAAGAAGTGAGAATGCCCAGCTTCCCCCGGCTGCTCATCTTCCCTGAGCCGCTCAGGGGCAGCCCAGCCCTGCCAGTGCTCAGCCACCCATAGGAGACCCCTCCACCCTCCTCTCAGGTCCGCACTGTGGAGGCCCAGCCAGGTGGCACCGTAACCCCTCTCAGCCATACTACATCCGCTCGGGCTATAAGCCTTTCAATTGCTTCGAGTCCCGTGAGGCCTGCAGTGGGGATACAGCAAGGAGGGCTATACCCAGGCCAGTCTACTATTCCTCATGTGACTCTGGGAGTTGTGCTTCCGGTAACAGGCAAAGAACCAAGCTCTTGCCAGGTTCCCAGGAACTGAATCTGGACCTGGATCCCAGGAGGGGCTGCTGAGTGCCCAGGAGGAACAAAGGCAGCCTGGCATTTTCTGCACTCCAGCCTCCTGAGAGGTCTCTGTTCCTGCCCAGCTCCTGGTTGCCCGGGAAGCTGGGGGAAGGGCTCTGTTGGTTTGGGGCTCACTCTCAGACTGGTTTCCTCGAGGCAGGGGAGGGCTTTGCTGCCCTCACAGATGGTACTCCCACCCCCAACCAGGTCACACCTCATTTCTGGCTGTCCTCCAGCCACCAGCCTCTGTCTCCGCCCACCAGGTTCCTTGTTGTAGTTCCAGTCATCTTCCTAAGACACAAAGCCAAGTCCACACACCCCAATCACAATTGTTCTGAAAGCTGCTGGAGCAGACGGCCCTGCAAGAGGGCTGAGGGCTAGATTAACTCAGTCAGCATGTAACCAGAGGAGACAGCCTGCCCTGCAGGCCCTGGGAGCAGTCAGATTGTATCTGTGACACTGCATAGTAAGAGAATGGGACGAGGAGGGAGGGAGTGAAAGAATAGGTGTGTCCTCAGTGGCCTATGGACAACGGTCAGTGGCTTTTACAAACTAAGGGGTCTTGGGGCCAGGTAGTGGCTCAGTGGTAACACTGGACCCACATTGGAACCCGGGTTCATGTCTTGTCCCAGGAACTTCCTGAGCATGCTGGGAGCAAGTGTGCACCGAGATTTGGGCTGGCTGACAGGTAGGTTGAGGCCTGAGGACCCTGTTGATAGCTCTCTTTTTCTTGGAAACAAATAAATGGATAAAGTTTAAAAATAATAAACTAAGGAGTTTTAACCTTTGTGCATGTGCACCACAGAGTGCTTTGGCAGCTAGATGAAGCCTATGAAACCCTTCTCAGCATAATGCATTTAGATGAATAAAGGAAAATATATAAGATTATGAAGGAAAATGATTGCATTGAAATACAGCTATCAAAATATTTTGGGATACAGTGTTTTATGGCCCCTTTATTAACATATTGACACACTGAATAGTAAGATCTGCTAGTGGATCTGACAACTACCCTAACTCCTTAGTAGTAAGGAGCAGAAATGCTATTTTAGGACATGCACAATGACAAAAAGAGAATACGAAAATACCTGTGTTGCTACTGGTACAAAGGTACTGATAATAATACCATGGTCTGTTTCCTACATTTAAGATTGAAGGCATTGTTTAAGTCAGTGAGAATAAAGGTGTGTTTCTCTCCCTGAGTTCTGTCCAGGTTAAGAAGATGATTCTGTTGTATACTCAAGGTAAAAACCACCACTCTAGAGCTGCTAATCTACACCCTCTTTTAAAGATATATCTCAAAGAATTCCCTTAATTTCCTTTAGTAAAAAGAAAAAAAAAATGAAGAAAATTTAAAGCAACGCAAAAGCAAAGTTGTTTTCCCCTGTACAAAAAAAAGGTCATTTTCCAGTCCATTGGCAGGGCTACTGGGTGGGGACCAAACTGGAATCTGCCCTGGGCCTCTAATGAGTTTCTGAAGCCCCTGGTCTCAGCCTTCCCGACACTACCCACAAAGTTCTCCCACAGGGAAAAGGTGGCTTCTGGAATGTTTAAACTTTTCAAGTTGAACCACTTATGCTAGTTCGCCTGGAAAAAGCCTTAATATGTTTCAGGGGTGGAGAAACATGTGCTCTGGCTTCATTTGGCTCACCAGCTGCCACGTCACATTTTGCCTCACCTTTGTGGGGTAGCTGGGGACGCAGGAAGCTTCAGGCCCCGAGGAAGGCCGTGTGCAGATGCTGTAGAGAAGATCGCCTGGGCATGCTGCAGTTTCTTTTTTTTTTTTTTTTTCGGAGAGGTTTTATTTGCTATAGGGCACGTGCGCTTGCCAGACAGACAGAGAGAGACAGAGAAAGAAAGCGAGAAATCACCCCCAAGTGGTGATGGTCACACCGCAATCCCTTCTCCTCCATTCTCCTCTCGGGATCTTGGGCACACACACACGCGCCCGGTGTGAGTTTCAAGCTACTGGGTCCGGGACGCGAACCGCAGTCGACTATGTGGGAGTCCAGAGACATAGCCATTATGCTAACTGCTGGTTCCCATGTGCCGCTGATTCTTGCCCTGAACATCCTAGAGCCACCTAGCTTCATAATGACCAGAGTGCCACCTACTAGATCCTGTGCATGCTGGCCCTGGGGACCCCACCATGCCCCCAGGCTGCTCTCGATCTCCAAGTTGAGACCCAGGCCACACTCTCCCAACACCCAGAGTTCCCAAGTTCACTTCCTTCCTTAACTCTCCTTCTTGGGCATAGGTGGGTATGTCATTTAACTTCACTGGGTTAGTTTTCTCATCTGTAAAGCGGGAATGACATTTAGGAAGATCGCAAGTAAGATTGCTCTGGAGTAAGACACACTTATTTCCAAATCCCAACTTGGCCACACACTCACTGTGCAATGCACCAATTTGGTTTCTAATCTTTAAAATGGGGTGAGCGCCCCCATTCCGGGTGGGTTTGGTAACAGGAAAGGAAACAGCATAAATGAAATGGTCACCATGAGAATACAAGTAAACAAGAGGAAGAGGCCTTGGGATGGCATATCACAGCCGAGGACACACATGGACAATTGGACACATTTTAAAACTAGTAGAACAAGAAACGGATGCACATAACATAATGTTCGATGTTAAAAATGAGTATGGCTCTACCCTAGACTGGGTTATTGTACACTGTGCGCATGCCTTAAAAAACATTTTGCGGGAACCAGCAGTTAGTGTAATGGCTATGTTGCTGGACTCCCATGTAGTCGACCGCGGTTCGTGTCCCGGACCCGGTGGCTTAAAACTCATGCCGGGCGCGTGTGCGTGCATGCCCAAGATCCCGAGAGGAGAATGGAGGAGAAGGGATTGTGGCGTGACCATCCCCCCTGGGGGGGGATTTCTCGCTTTCTGTCTCTATGTCTCTCTCTGTCTGTCTGGCGAGCGCACGCACCCTATAGCGAAAATCTCTCCCCCCCAAAAAAAAATTTGTAGCTCACAAAGACATACATCGATTGCATGTATGCCAGAAATCATATTTTAAAACAATTTTTTAAATGGTTACACAGTGCCTGGCATGTAGTAGGTGCTCAGTGAACATTCTTCTCTTTCCTTTCTCTCACCCTCCAAATATCAGGAAAGCCTGGGGGTTGAGGGGCAGCTCTGATCAGAGGAGGCACTGAGTATAACTAGCCTTGGAGTTGACCTTTCTGCTAAGGGTTGTATGCTCTTTCTGGACAAAGAGGTTCCCACAGACATCACTGGGGGAAAAACAGGATCCAAAATCCAAGGTGAAAACACAAGGCTGCTGAGTGGGGAAAATGTTACAGCAAGCAGAGCGCGAGGCTTGCTACTTCCCGAGCCTGAGAAGGACAGAGTCTGCCACCCTCGGCCCACTGGGGAACAGGCCCTTCTGTTCTGAGCCCGGATGTTCCTCCATTCTGCCCACTACTCCCTCTGCCTTTTGTACCTACTTCCTTTTCTGAGAGGCCCTGTATTATGAGACGATGGAAAACTCGGGCTGTTTTCCCTGCGGCTGTATTTTCCACATCGCATCATTGAAATATGTCAGGAGTCAATCTCGTCAGACACAGGGCATGCCACCCACTTAAAATGCTCTCGCTGCTGGTTTAGAATATCCCTCTCTAGGAGAAGCAAGTCTGATATCTGGTGACTGTGAGAACAAAAGGAAGTGGGTGAGAGATTCCACAGATTCCTCACCATCCTCCTCTACCCTTTGGTGATTTGGGTTTTCTATTTAGGCACTGGTGGATGGGGGTGTTCAATGATTCTTGGTAGCTGCATAATTATATAGTTACATAGCTATAACCAGGTGATGGGAGGTTCATCATAACTCTTCAAAACCACTCAAAATTGTGGCTGCAAACTCCCATGACTTTTTCTGTCAGAAATATATCTTTCTATTGAAATGGCTGAAATGTATATACAGGTTGATGGTCTAGTTCTACCATTTAACCATCTCCCATGACTTCTGGAATTTAACATCTCTAAACTCCTGTGTTTTAGTCTGCAAAACAATGTCTCCTTTCTAGCATGATAAGGACTAGAAGATAAAAGATATAAGAACACCTAGTATACAACCCAACAGATGATAGGTGTTAAGAATGTAGTTGATTAAAGGAGAGGAAAAACTCAAGGAGGAACATAGTTCAAGAAAGTAAAACTCATTTACACACTTGAAGCTCTTCACTGAATCTTATCTTCAAGAACTCTGGCCTTTGTATTCTCCAATTCACTCCCAGATCATATAGCTTTCATCTATTAGAAACATTCGTTCAGCTTCTGAGAGCCTACCCCCTGCTAAGTGCAGAAACAGGGACTCAGAAGTACATGGTAGATAAAGCAGGTAGATGAACTCCTTGCCTTCCCAAAGCTCACAGCCTTCTAGAGCATTCTTTTAGCTACCACTTTATGAAGTTCTGATTTTTTGCTCTGGGATTGGGAAAATCCCTTCCCCATTGATCTTCACTATATTTCTCAGCATGAGGCAGCCCACCTTCCTTATTACTAATCCTCTGAGAGGTGACAAAAACAGGGCACCCCGATCCTGCTTCCTGAGACAGGAAACTCCAGATCCACAGTGTACTAAAAACGGAGTAGAACTGAATTGGAATGACAGCCCAACTCAGATCACTGCGTGATTTGGAGAAAAAGTCCTGGGTGGCCAAAAAAGTCATGACATGTTTTTCTATGCAAAAGTATGTCATGACTTTTCTGATGACCCAATATATTTGCCCATTTATGTTTTCTCATCTAAAAAGATGAGAGGTTTTGGCTGGGAAAATGATAGGAATGCATTTCAAGTACAATCCTTTTCCAGTTGGCTGTCAGTGGCTGCTGAAAGTCCTGGGTTGCCTCAAGTGCTAAGGCTTTTCCTGGGCTCATAACTACAGATCTGTGATCGACCAGCAATGTCTGCTATAGGCATGGCAATGGTGGTAGCAGTGATCCTGTGAATTCTACTATTTATAATTGTGTAGCCCTGTGAAATATTCCTTTGCTTTATCTTTGGCATGAGGCCGGTCTTCACACACAATAGTTTTTCCGTATTTGCCCTAGCACCTTAGCCACGATCACTTTTCAGAAACTTCCTGTTACAGTGTGTAAAACAGCAACTTTCAACAAAATAAGCATATTTACTGGCTTATCACACGTGTATTCTGTAAATGACTGCTTCCTGCAAGTAGTTTACTACCTGCAAGTAGGGATCCAGGAAATTAGATCAGAAAAGTGAACTTACACTTATTCTGGCATCTGTCCCATGCCAGATACTTTCCATACATTGCCTCCTACTTATAAAACACCCTTCTGGGCAGGCACTAAATCCCCTTTAACAGAGCATAAGCCAGTGCTCACTGTGATGAGGGAAGTTGCCCCGGGAGCAGGGATTCCAACCTGTGACAGTTCAGATTCCAAATTCTAAAGCACTATGAGCCCCTAAATGTACCCAAATGTCTTGTTTATTCTTTTTCATCCGGGAGGTAGAGGTGAAAAATGAGACTGACAGTAAGTCTAGACAGAGCAGTGTGGGCTGGGCAAACATTTAGATGACTCAGCCTCCATCCATCATTTTCCTACAGTCTGCTGAGGATGTGACCAGGAGTAAGTACAGGGTTCCTGCCTGATTTGGGAGACCAGTGCAGACGATCAGACTTGGGACATGACTGCAAGTTCCCCGAGAGCATCAGCTGTGTCCTTCTGCAGCCCCACCCACAATCCTGCCCCAGTTCCCTTCCACTGCCCCTGCTTCTGACCCTGGAGGAGGAGAGGAATGACCACATGCTCAGCTGGCTCCATCCTCCAGCCCTCCTGGGAAAAACCACCACCTCCATCACAAAACCTTCTCCATGGAGGCCTGAGCTGCTCATGTGAGCCCCCAGGAGTCTGGAATGCTCTGAGGGAGAACTCGGAGGCTTTTCAAGCCCCTGGGGATTCTTTTAGGAGACCATGGGGCAGGGGGGAGGTCATAAAGAAGGGTACGAAGCATTGTATTGATACATTCCTGAGTGGTCAAGAAAATCACATCTTTGACTCCTAGAGAGGAGTTTCCAAGATGCGGCCTACACTTTTCGGGGGGGCCTTCAGCACACTGGCTAGAAGCCAGGGTGTGGGGTGAGAAACTCTGGTCAGGGGCATCAGTTATGCCTCAAAGACACCCGAGACTGTACTGCCACGGCGCAGAGGCACCTGCTGGAGCCAGCCGTGGAGAAGGCATTGTGTGTCCAAAGGCAACAGAGACCAGGACTTTCAGAAAGTTCTTCAGTTCAGATTGCACCTTTGTATCCTCTTGTGTCCACAGTTATGAAAACGGAAAGGTAAAAGAAATGTTCTACTTTGTGTGCTGGTGGTAGGGATGTGAAGTAGTGCGGCTACTAAAGAAAATGGCATGGCAGCTCTTCAAAAAAGTAGAGACAGAGCCACCACATAACCCACTTCTGAGTACACAGAGAAAGAATTAAACGCAGGGTCTTGAAGAGATATTAGCACCACTATGTTCACAGCAGCATAATCCATACTAGCCAAAAGGCAGGAGTGACCCACCTGTCCACTGACCAATGAGGGATCAAATGTGGTGTGTATGTATGTGCGTTCACCATGGAATGACATTCTGACACGTGCTACAACATGGATGAATCTGGAGGACATTATGCTCAATAAAATACGGCAACCATGGAAAGACAAGCACATCCGACTCTACCCTCGGAAGTACCTGAGTAGTCGAATTCTCAGAGATAGGAGTAGTATAGAAAGGTAGTTCTCAGGGGCTGGAGGAAGGAAGTGGCTTAAATGGGTATAAACTGATATTTTCAGGGTTTTTTTTAAGATGAAAATATTTCTGAAGATTGATTGCACAATGATGTGAATGTACTCAATATTACTAAATGGTACACTTAAAAATGGTAAAATTTTGGGACCAGCAGATGGCATAACGGTTACATTGCTGGACTCCCGCAGTCGACTATGGTTTCTGTCCCGGAACAGTTGGCGTGAAACTCATGCTGGGCACGTATGTGTGCATGCCTAAAATCCCAAGAGGAGAATGGAGGATAAGGAATTGTGGTGTGGCCATCCCCATGGGGGGGGGGTGATTTCTCACTTTCAGTCTCTCCAGTGAGCACACACCTATAGGAAATCTCTCTCTAAGAAAGAAAAAAAAGGGGGGGGGGTAAATGGCAAATTCTAGGTTATATATATTTTACCCCAATTTTTAAAAAGCTCTGTTAAGAACATGGGCTTTATGGGCCAGCAGGTATGTGGTGGTTGAGGTGCTGGACTCCCACATGGCTGACCATGGTTTGAGTCCTGGACCTTCTCACTTTCCCTCTCTTTCTTTCTCTCTCTCTGTTTCTCCCTGGTGAAAGCACATGCCCTGTAGCAAACTGAAAAATAATTCATTTAATTTAATTAAAAACAAAGAACATGGGCTTTTAGAAATTTCGGGATCAATTAGACATCAGTACTTTGTTTTATTTTTTTCTTCTAGTGCTGGCTCTACCCACCTACTTGCTCTGTTGAGCAGTTTCTGAGTCTCAGACACTGGGTCTAAAGTGGAGCCCGTGGGTCTCTTTCTTGTCTGGGTGTCACGCAGATTACGTGACAGGAGGCTAGCACAGGTTCCGGCACACAGCCAGGGGCTCGTAAACGGCAGCTTTTACCTTCGTGGTCATCAGTTCCTCTTCTCGCCATTGAGGTTATTATGATTATCACTGGGCACTCGATCACATCACAGCACTGGTGGTTTGGTCTGAACTGCTCCCAGAATTTACCCTGAAGATTGACTCAGAGTCACTCTCTGAGTCATAGTGACTAGATAAACATCAGGGAATGTTGTGGCCCTTGATCTTATTTTTAAAACAAAACAAAACAAACTCACAAGCTCTGCTTTTCAGAATGATGCCAGAGGGCAAGGGAGGGCAGGGCCACCACCTCTGACGGTCATGTGGCAAATGCCCTCTAGTCCGGTCAGGAAGAATCCCCGCTGCCCACTTGTCTGGAGGAGCTGCTCAGCCCCCGCTGCACGCAGGCTACGCAGAGACCACAGACATGGCGTGTTCTGCAGCTGCCACCATCAGTCTAACGAGGTTCCCATCACTGTCACTTCTCTGGCCGGCCTGCAGGCACAGAGCAAAAGCAGAGAGCACCATTTCTAAGTAAAAGTTTTCAGAACTCCAAGCCCGAAGCCAGGCTTTTCTCAGGGCACAGACTTTGCAGCGCAAGGAGGACTCAGGTCTCCAGCTCCAGCTGGATTAAGTGAAGCCCTGTCCTCACCAACGTTTCTGTGGCCAAACCTTGTCTTTTCTCCAGGGATTGCATAGAGCCTCATTACGACGCACAGTACAGGCCCAACAAAACCTCGCAGCTGCGGCTCTTGAAGCTCTTCCTGACCTACTTCCTGCCTGACCCCAGCATCATGGGCTGCTCCCCACCCCAGCACACCTGCAGCTTGGCCTTCTAAATGAGCGTTCATCCCATATGCTCTTATTTCCGCAGGCCTCCTTAACTTGGAACAAAGAATGCTTCAGCGAGGAATGCTCTTTCTCTGTAACTGATCATTCCTAGACATCATTCAGAACACATCACGTTTACCACCTCTTCCAGGAAGCCCGTCAACAAGTGCGAAGGGTCAGAGAATCTACTCTTCTTGCAAGATGACAAGTGAGCCCGCTCAGAGAAGACCTGAGACTCCTGGGTCAGAGACAAAAGGACTTGATTCCAGCAGCACAGGTATGGCCTGGGCTTCATGTCAGTGCCAGTTTGCCCTCCCTCCGAGTCCCAGACGCACCATGGCTGAGCCCAGATAATGCCGCCAGTGTAGTGGGTTTTATGTCACATCGAAGGACTCTCAAGCTTATAGGCTGTTTGTAGACCTACTCTCCGCAATGGAGGGGGAGCTAGCTCCGGTTCACTAATAGCTTGGGTGCTCTTTGATGTTAGAGACTATTTTTTTTACATTTACCTGATAGAAAAATAGTAGGTGCTCAGAGAATGTGCAAATAAATGAGTTAAATGATTAATACTGAGAGTTTTATAGCCATGGGTAGTGGGTAATCAAATCATCAAAACAACCAAGAGCTGACGCTTGCTGATGTCTTACTCTTGCATTCCAGATATTGTGTGACGTTTGTGACCTGGATTATTTTGTTTTATCTGACAATTCCATTATTCTCATTTTATATTGAGGACATGAAGGCTTAGACCAGTGAAGGAACCTAACCAAAGTCACGCGGCCCATAAGCAATAGAGCTGCCATTTGAATTGAATCTGCCTGTGCCCAATCTTCTAATTACCCCACTGCAGTGCTTCTCCTACCAAAGGCATCCCAATATTAGTATGGGGTGTTTGTGGAGGTGGGGGACAAAGGAAGAAGTGCCTTTTTGTTTTTTTTTGTTTGTTTTTTGAGTTTCTGGGGTGGAGGCAGTAGCCTGAATGTCACTGTCACCTACTCCTTGGTGTGACTCAGCCAGTTATCCGCCTCCCTGAGACACTGAGTGCTCAGAAATAGTTCCAGCAGAGACTTCTCACCTCCCTGATCTTCCCCAAATGAGGGATACGGTGTGGGTCTTAGAAATAGCCTGGGACGCAGAACTGGCCTCACTCCCTGTCAGACAAGAAGGGCGAGAGAAATTTGAGGAAATCTCTACATTTGCTCTACAGCTTAAAATTTCAAACTATCCCTTTGACCCTTTGAGCTTACTAAAAATCAAAGAAATATAAACAAAAGACGATCTTTTTCCCCTGCCCATCAGGTGGTCACACACTGTGACACACACTATGGAGGGGGTTTGATGAAACACAGCCTCAGAAATTGCTGCTAGGGGTAAGATGGGGACAATCTTTCTGGAGGAAATGTGGCAGCATCCCTCGGCGTTTTAGATACACACTCTCTGACTTAGACATTTAATTTAATATGCACTACAAATACTTCCAAGATCACTCAAATGTATAAATATTGGGGAGCCAGGAAAGTCATGATGCACTTTTGCATAGAAAAACATAGAAAAATACGTCATGTCTTTTCCAATGACCCAATATATAAATAGATGGATATTTACACCAAAATTCTAAATAATTCTCAAGCTCTTTTTAAAAATTCAAAAATAATAGAAATTTATAAAGGAAAAGCCTATTCAAATTGAAAGAAATCCTCCAGAGATATCTACTGTTAAAGATTTACTCTAGGGGGGAACCAGCAGTTAGCGTAATGGCTATGTCGCTGGACTCCCATGTAGTCAACCACAGTTCATGTCCCGGACCCGGTGGCTTAAAACTCACGCCGGGCGCGTGTGCATGCGTGCCCAAGATCCCGAGAGGAGAACGGAGGAGAAAGGATTGCGGCGTGGCCATCCCCCCTGGAGGTGATTTCTCACTTTCTGTCTGTCTGGCAAGCGCACGCGCCCTATGGCAAAAACCTCTCAAAAAAAAAAAAAAAAAAAAAAAAGATTTACTCTACATTTTATCAAGCTTTTTATGTCTACGTTTTTATTAACATAGATATTTTAATATACTTCATTATATATGCTGTTCTGCAATTGCTTTTTTCCTTTTCATTATTTTTTAAAGAATCATTTTATTTATTATTATTATTTTTAATTTGACCAGAGAGACACAGACAAAGAGAGTGAGAGAGAGAGAGAAAGCAAGCTGTGAGGTCCAGGACTTGAACAACAGTCTGCCATGTGGAAGTCCAGCGCCCTAACTACCATGCCACCTGCTAACCCCTGCAATTGCTCTTTTAAAAGTTTTTCTTTCAGGACCAGCAGTTAGCATAATGGCTGTGTCGCTGGACTCCCATGTAGTCGATTGCGGTTCGAGTCCTGGACCCGGCGGCTTAAACTCAGGCCGGGTATGTGTGCGTGCGTGCCCAAGATCCCAAGAGGAGAATGGAGGAGAAGGGATTGTGGCGTGGCCATCCCCCCTGGGAGGTGATTTCTTGCTTTCTGTCTCCCCGTCTCTCTCTGTCTTCCTGGAGAGCACATGTGCCCTGTAGCAAAAACCTCTATAGAAAAAAAATGTTTTTCTTTCTTTCCTTCTCCCATGAGCAAGAGAAACAGAGAGAAAGAGAGATTCCCCTCACAGAGTTCTGGCACTGTGATCCACCTCTAGCCCTAGCCTGCCCCAGATCATGGGCATCACACATCCAGATGTGCATGGAGGTCTCCAGGCATGAACTCAGACCCTGTGAGCAGTCTTGCTGAATGTTGTGTTACTGCTGCATCAGTGACTGGCCCCCAGCTTTTTTTTTCCCCACTTAACATTTTATGAAAGATAACTTGATATACTGCTTATATGAAAGCTACATAAAACTCATGTATTAACTTCAAATTATTTCATTTTGGCTATGAAATCATTTATAATGAATAAATGCCTTATAGAACATTTAGACTGAAGAGTATGCTCATCCACATTAACTATATTTAGTTGGGGGCTTATTTCTCAGAATGATCCAGGGTTCTTTAATTTTCCATATAATTTTGTTGCTACTGGATTATTGTATGAGGGTCTATACTCAGCCAGAAATCACAAAGTCATCTCAAAATATAAATCTAAAGATACAAATGTACCAAACTCTCCCTTTGGTCATAGGATGCGGAATTGTACGTTCACGTGAGACTACGCCATTGCCCTTACAACCACAAATCTGTGTTCTCCTACAGAAACCAGCATACACCCTGCCAACCAGCCCTGGAGACTTGTCAGCACCTGATCATCGCCAAATCCCTGTCGCTTATCACAGCCCACCCTTCTTTCTGTCTGTACCCCAGTACCCCAACCTAGACCAAACGACAGGCAGGGACAGGCGCAGCGGCAGGATGGGTTGGCCCGGTGGCTAGAAGCACCAGCTTCCGGCAAAGTGTGTTACTCAAAGGGCGAGGCAGGGTGCTGCAGACAGAAGCCGGCCCAATGCTGTGAGGCATCAGGGGCAAGAGGCTCTGGGGGGAGGTTTTACCCAGAGCCCAGTTTCCATCCTATTCTTTCTGCAGCAGGTTGCTGGGAATCAGAGGAGAAGCCAATTAGTACTAGGCTTTAATTACTAAGTTCCAGGCAAGGTCTGGACCCAGGTCAGTCTCATACCTCGTTCCAACTTCATTCGTCCTCTAGGCTGACGAGAAGGAAAGGGCTGCATTTCCTGGGCCTCAGCCAACTAGACTGCCTGGGCCCAGCAGAGCCTCCTCTGAGGTAGGCCCTCTGGGAATTGTTGGAGTCCAGAGGGCCCACACCCTCCCCTGGTGCAACTGTAAAACGCCCAGTGACTTGTCACAGTGGCACCCACCGATACCCCGTTAACTTAATGGATTCCACCACCAGCAGCCAAAGCACAGGGAGAAAATGAAGCCAGCACCTTCCTATCCTTCCTTCATGATGAGGGAAAAGAGGGGTCAGAAATGAAATGTGAGGGAGGAAGGGGTCATGGGACATGCTTTCACCTCCCACGTTCTGGTCTGGTCTGTCTGTACTCTGAGGTGAAGGATGTATACTGCTCCATGGGAGGGAGACACATAAATAACCTTCGAGAAGTTTAACATCCCTCTTCCCTCAGGTTCTGACACAAATACCAAAGTGTCTTTACAACAGAAAAAGCATTTGGCTTTACACCTATAGAGAACTCCATGGCCACTGTCTTTTGTCCATTGTCTCCAGTCAAGAAGAACCGTCAGCCCTGATTGCTCTCTGGAATAAGTCTCTGGGTCACACAGTATCTACTATGTGGATGTTGTGGGCAGGGAAATTTATCCACAGTGGCCTCGGAAGTCTTTTTATTCTTCTTTTATTTTATTTTTAGAGGTTTTTACTATAGGGCACAAGCACTCACCAGAAAGACAGAGAGAGACAGAAAGTGAGAAATCACCCCCCCCCAGGGGGGATGGCCATGCAACAATCCCTGCTCCTCCATTCTCCTCTTGGGACCTTGGGCATGCACATACACGTGCCCAGTGTGAGTTTAAGCCACCGTGTCCGGGACTCGAACCACGGTCGACTACATGGGAATCCAGTGACATAGCCATTACGCCATCTGTTGGTCCCAGAAGTCTGGGCCAGTATTCTGGAGCTGGTTGGGTAAGATGGAACCTATCACTTCAAACTCTGTATGTTCAGGCAGAGTAGTAAACACATTTCTTCCTGTATATCATATTCTAATGTGAATCCAGAAAGATGACAAACATAGGATGTGCTAAACCGTCTAGATTATTTTATTTTATTATTAATTTTTTTTTAGATTTTGCTCTAGGGCATGTGTGCTCATCAGAGAGAGAGAGCAAGAATGAGAAATTATCCTCCAGGAGGGATGGCCATACCACAGTCCCTTCTCCATTCTCCTTTTGGGATTTTGAGTGTGTGCGCACATGCAGCCCTGGTGTGAATTTCAAGCTGCTGGGTCCAGGACTCAAACCATGCAGCCACCATATGGGATCCGATGCCTTAAGCTCCACGTCACCTGTGGGCCCCCTTCCAGCTTATTTTAATTGGCAGATGTATCCTTTCAAAATGGCGCCTTGGCTAACTGGGCCAAATTCCTTCTACAGGGGATGTAGTTCTATAAATACAGCCTTCCTATTGATGCACAATGTCTTATCCCCTCTCCGCTGCCAACATGCCACTTCTCCTTCTAACTCCCTGCACAAATGCAGCACATTAGTCAGCCTACCCACTGGCCCGTGAAGAGGGACAGGCTGAGGGCTCAGCACAAAAGCCTCCCCACAGAGATGTCAGCCCACATCGCCGTCGGCCGGCGCACTCAGGTGAAATAACAAGCCACAATGCCCTTTCTCCCGTTCCCATCTGAGTGTAAAAACAGCAGTACCACGCACATACTGGGTGAAGTTTCTAGACAGGCATATAGTGTTACTCCCTGTAACTTCCCACGAGCTCCTCGGGTTACCATACATATTAATGCACAGACCAGCATCTGGAGAGAGGAAAATAGAGGAGCTCGGTAATTATCTTTAATTGAATTCATCGGAGAATTTTAAATCCTGAAAGTAGTTTTATAAGACAGCCTATGATGTTGTCCTTTGGAAAAGCAAGTCTCTCTTTTCCCTTCCAGAACAAGTTTCTGCAGCATGTAATACACTTCAGCACCAGCTGCAAAGATCATCACGTTGTAAAACTGTGGACAGGGACAGTGGTGACAGTGTCCGTCCCTCAGTATTCCTTGGAAGACAATTTCGTCTGTATAGCTTCCTGCTCAGAAAGAGCCGCTCAGTGGCTCTGTAAAGACGGTACCCGAGCCCCAGTTCAATTGTGTTGGCACAATGGCGAGCTGAGAACAGAAGCGTGATTGAATTTTGTGGGCATCTGAAATGGATCTCACTCTCCTGTCTCTTAGCAAACCACTGTGACAACCAGCAAGGCTCTGTCATGAAATATACGCACAGCCATGTCTGCCACATGGCATCCCATTCACAGGCAGCTTGTGGGCTCTAGAATTTCAATTAAAACCCTGTGGATTTTTTCCAGCCACTGGCCAGTCTGGCGTCAGATGCCCAGGTCTCCCTTCCAGCCAATCAAATTGGAATTGACTCTCACAGAGCAGCTCCATGAGTTCATATCCCACGGACCTGAGCAAGCATCAAGAATAATTTGGTGAGCCCCTACCATCTGGGTTTCCACCTCTTGCTGTCTCAGGACTCCTGTAAGTGGGGGGGGGGTCCAGATTCCACACTGCACAAGGTGCCATGGGCATGTCCTCCATCGCACGCTGGACATCTGATACCACACGGGCAGGTGTGGAGATTCTGGGCATTCCAGCCGAGTCCTGAAGCAGGGACACACATAGGCACACAAGACCACACACACTTGGGAAAGCTGGCACACAGAAGTGCAGGTGGTGGTTCCCTGTCCCAAGCGTGCTGTCAACATCTTCAGGATCTTGTCTCTCACCTGCCCACTGCTCTCAGAGCCTCAGTTCCCTCACCACAGAGCTCAAAACTGGACACAGCTGCCTCGCTTCAGGGCAGGGGGGGCAGCTGGGGATGTGTGCACTGCAGCCACGGGTGCACCTGGGCCTCCAGCATGTCCGAGTATGCTCATGGGTGGGGCTGCTGACCTGGGGAGCCCCCAGATCCAAGCTGCACCATTGCACAATAATGTTTTCTTTATTTTCTTTCTTTCTTTGCTTCATTTTGACTTGAGGACAAAGACTTCTTTTCTCGTTCACAGCCTTGTGAGCTCTGTTTTCCCTGCCATTTCCATCCATGGCCTCTGCTCAGGCCTCTAGCCCTCATCAGGACCCCCACACAGACTTAGATCTGGAGTATTCTAAAGCTCTTCCCTCTAGGAACCACTATGGTATTGCATGACTCCCTTTTGTCTTTTCCTGCCTTTAAAAGCAGCCTCTTTTCTTTCCCAACTTTAATTAACCCTGAACTTTTTTTTTTTTTTTAAAGAGAGATTTTTGCTCTAGGGGACATGCACTTGCCAGAGAAACAGAGAGAGGCAGAAAGTGAGAAGTCACCCCCCAGGGTGATGGCCATGCCGCAATCCCTTCTCCTCCATTCTCCTCTCGGGATCTTGGGCACACGCACACACGCGCCTGGTGTGACTTTTAAGCCACCGGGTCTGGGACTCGAACCGCGGTAGACTACATGAGAGTCCAGTGACATAGCCATTACACTAACTGCTGGTCCCAACCCTGCCTTTGTTTTTATAGGCATCTGTATTGTCATGACTAGGCAAGATGGTGGAAATCATTGCCTCCCTTGAAGACAGGGAAAGTGAGGTGCCCCAGCTTATAGTGACGACCTTAAGCTTCCAGCCTCCATGGCCATAACCTTTTCACCTCAAAGCATGGCTCCACCCACCATCCCTGGGGACCCCTTGAATGGGGGGTCACCACCATTACATACAGGCAGCCAGACGCCCAGCCTGCAATAAATGTTGGCCTGCTCCTGGCGTCTGAGCACTGTGCCAAAAATGAACAATAAAATAAATTGGTCAATTACCAGTGAAGACAAGACCGGCTTCCTAACTATTCACAGTACCCTGGCTCTTTTCCAGCGACGAAGCCAGAAGAGGCAGGGCATATCCTCCGGGTCCTTAGAAGGTCACCTGAGTACGAAGAGTCTCAGAGTCCTTAAAGTCCTCATAAACGAGGCACATTTTTACTGCCAACCACGTCCACGTCTCAGCCGTCTTGTCTACTCCTGGATGGCACTGCCATCGCTTTGAGAAACTCAGTGTAGTTGAGCCACCTCTGGGGTGGAGTTAGGAGACCAGTGACCCTAACTGAGTCATCTCCTGACCTCTGCCCAGGATTTCCTCCTGTGAAATCAAGCCCCTTCCAACTTTTGGACTCTCTAATTATAGAAAAAAAAAAAAAAAAAAGAAAAAAAATCTTTTTGGGAGAGATTTTTTTTTTCTTAGAGAGCACATGCGCTCATCAGAGAGACAGAGAGACAGTGAGACAGAAAGTGAGAAATCACCCCCTGGGGAGATGGCCATGCCACAATCCCTCCTCCTCCTCCAGTTTCCTCTTTGGATTTTAGGCTTGCACACACACATACACACCTGGCATGGGTTTTGAACTGTAGGTGTCCATGTGGGAGTCCAGCACCTTAACAATTATGCCATTTGCTGGCCTCTAATTTTATAAAATTTAGCCCTACTTTAGACTAAGCAATAGACAATCACAGAGAGACCAGAGTCTGCAGCCCGGAAGGGAGAGTAAGCCCTTCCCCTTTAGGTCATTGGGGTTCCATGTAAAGTCTCTTGCTCTCGAACTGCCCAACCAGAGCTGGGATTATAAAAAGGTCTGGCCCATCTCAGAGGCTTTGGGGATTTCACCACCAGGTGAAATGCACCAGATCTGTCACCAGATTCCCCAATCAATATACCTGGAATTTCCTTGTTCCCATTTCAAACTTGAAATGGGGCCATGCAAACATCAGCTGAATTTCTCCATGGTTTCTAACGCCACGCTTGTGGAGGCATGGCCTGTTGCCAGATTGCACTAGTCTGGTCAGTAACAGAGGGACCAGGGCATCTTGGCAGGGACAAAGCAGGAGAGGTGGTCGAGATCACTCCCTCATGCCATGACCTGCAGCTTGGGTTGCCCGTGGCAGGCTCAGCAGAGGTGTCCAGGCCTTGAGGTGTGAATACCGGGAGATGCCAACTTACATGACTCCTTTTTCCTTCTTCCTCGCCTATAGATGTGATAACCGTCTCCGAAAAGACCGTTTGTCCAGTTTGGTTGTTGGTTATCTATGGAAGAACAGGGACAGTGAAAGGGAGATGGAAGGAATTCTGGGCCAACTGCACAACTGGTGTTTGTTGTTTATTCCGGAAATGGGAACAGCCAGTACAGGGGTCAGGGTGCCCACTCCCTCTTCTTTCTGAGCCGCACCAGCAGCTCTCAGATGACCGGCATCCTCCACCCCTGCCCCCACCCCCTGTGTGGTGATAAGAGATATTAGTAGTCTGCCTCATAGGGCTGCTATGAGGGGGGACACGGGGTGACCGTGGAAAGCACTCAGCACCGAGCCTGACACCTAGCAGATGCTCAACAACTCAGCTATTTTTATCATTCTTGGGGCTCATCCCTTAAACTTCAATGTCAACTTTCTCTTTGACAAACTAGAGGTGTTAGTTGAACATCTTGTATGAGAAGCGGGCAGGATTTAGCTACAGCCGCTCCATTCCGGATGCTGGTGAATCAGGCTTCCTTTGCAGTGGGAAAGTGCTTCAGAGTTCTCTATGGTCTGCCTTGATTCCATAACGTGGTGCAGGCATCTCGAAGTTCAGTCCCACATGGACCCCAGGATACTCCTCTACCAATACCATGTCCAATGTCTGGGCCGTCCATGTGGGAGTCCAGCACCTTAACAATTATGCCATTTGCTGGCCTCTAATTTTATAAAATTTAGCCCTACTTTAGACTAAGCAATAGACAATCACAGAGAGACCAGAGTCTGCAGCCCGGAAGGGAGAGTAAGCCCTTCCCCTTTAGGTCATTGGGGTTCCATGTAAAGTCTCTTGCTCTCGAACTGCCCAACCAGAGCTGGGATTATAAAAAGGTCTGGCCCATCTCAGAGGCTTTGGGGATTTCACCACCAGGTGAAATGCACCAGATCTGTCACCAGATTCCCCAATCAATATACCTGGAATTTCCTTGTTCCCATTTCAAACTTGAAATGGGGCCATGCAAACATCAGCTGAATTTCTCCATGGTTTCTAACGCCACGCTTGTGGAGGCATGGCCTGTTGCCAGATTGCACTAGTCTGGTCAGTAACAGAGGGACCAGGGCATCTTGGCAGGGACAAAGCAGGAGAGGTGGTCGAGATCACTCCCTCATGCCATGACCTGCAGCTTGGGTTGCCCGTGGCAGGCTCAGCAGAGGTGTCCAGGCCTTGAGGTGTGAATACCGGGAGATGCCAACTTACATGACTCCTTTTTCCTTCTTCCTCGCCTATAGATGTGATAACCGTCTCCGAAAAGACCGTTTGTCCAGTTTGGTTGTTGGTTATCTATGGAAGAACAGGGACAGTGAAAGGGAGATGGAAGGAATTCTGGGCCAACTGCACAACTGGTGTTTGTTGTTTATTCCGGAAATGGGAACAGCCAGTACAGGGGTCAGGGTGCCCACTCCCTCTTCTTTCTGAGCCGCACCAGCAGCTCTCAGATGACCGGCATCCTCCACCCCTGCCCCCACCCCCTGTGTGGTGATAAGAGATATTAGTAGTCTGCCTCATAGGGCTGCTATGAGGGGGGACACGGGGTGACCGTGGAAAGCACTCAGCACCGAGCCTGACACCTAGCAGATGCTCAACAACTCAGCTATTTTTATCATTCTTGGGGCTCATCCCTTAAACTTCAATGTCAACTTTCTCTTTGACAAACTAGAGGTGTTAGTTGAACATCTTGTATGAGAAGCGGGCAGGATTTAGCTACAGCCGCTCCATTCCGGATGCTGGTGAATCAGGCTTCCTTTGCAGTGGGAAAGTGCTTCAGAGTTCTCTATGGTCTGCCTTGATTCCATAACGTGGTGCAGGCATCTCGAAGTTCAGTCCCACATGGACCCCAGGATACTCCTCTACCAATACCATGTCCAATGTCTGGGCTGGTGATGAAGGAGAGAAAGGATGCTGGCCAGGGACCAGGGGTGGAGGGTTGTCCTTTGAGCTCTGGTTCTGTCACCAGTCAACATCTAGTACGTCACCTGGAACAAGTCATTTCCCCGCCTTGATTCAGTTTTCTCACTTCTCCATCGTCTCTACAGTCCCTGTCGGCTCTCACATCACAGCCTCGATAGTCTGGATCAAGTGAAAACTCAGCCTAACCTGCATCAGGGGATCAGACTGCAGTTCTGAGCAGGGAAGAACCACATCTTCATCACACTTTTACATTTTTACCTACGTAATTCCTCTCCCCAGAAAAGCGACAGTGTTGCCTTTTTCTATTCCAGCTTTTTGCAGAATTAAGCAAAGTCATGCTTTTAAAATTGCTACAGTCCTATGTGTATGGGTTGTAGGACTTCTCAGAGCCTTTATTACACCTACAGGCATTTTTTTAACATCCACATGGAGAATGCACGCCATGTTTACCCAGTATGTTTTGCCACTGCTGAGCTCGTCTCATGAAGCATTGAAAAGGACTGATGCTCCATGGAACACACTTGAGAATTCCTGATAATATAACTTTATTATTATAATAACAGTAATCATAAGAACAATTTGCTTGTGCATGGGACTTTTCAGTTTACAATGAGCTTTCTTATACTTTGGGTCATTTGACCCTCATAATAATGTACGGTTGATGTTGTTATCCTTACCTCGTAAATGCAGTCAGTGAGGGAAAGGAGATTTCATGAAGTTTTCACAATCATACACGTTACTGGGAGGACTCACACTCAGGAGTTCTGACAGCTAGAGTGAGCAACCTTAAGATGTAACCAAGCCTGTTGGCTAACTATCTTCAGAAAAGATGGCTTAATATTGGTTTTGACAAGAACACAAGAACTATTTCCGGAAACATTCTCTAGTCTTCAGACGAGCAATGCTGAAGGATTCTGTTTGGGCAGTGAACTCATTCACGTACCTGGGGCGGGGTGGTATTCTCTGTGTGATCTATCCAGCTGGGTCCGTGATGATGTGGTAGGAGGAAAGGCACACAAAGCCTACAGCACAGTCACAGCCGTGGCCCATACAAATTAAATCCCTCTTCTCTATGGCACAGGGACACGATTGTTTCCACCAAGTAAATACCTGGACACTCGCACACATGCCAGGCTCCTGGGTGATAGCCATGATGGCCTTGCATATAGGAGATGAGATGAGATTAGAGATCAAGCTCTTTGATAGTCTCAACACGGTGTCAACTCGAACTGTTAGAGGCCATCATGATGACCCAGAATAACTGCCCAGAAGACTCTCTTCAGGAGAATGCAGGCTGAGGGAGTTTGCTCTCACGTCCTGCTAAAGGAGCTGAAGACATCTCACACCCAGGACAGCCTAATGCTATGTTCTTCAAGACTTGCAGTTTTATTCATCAGGTCAGACTGAGAATGAACTAGCTTTCTTTTCATGCAATATACTACACCACAAAACACTTAGACAAGGGGCAGGTTGTTAAAATCTGCTCTAGAATATTGAACAAGCAGCACATGAATGAATGAGTGATCTCGTGGCAATAAAGGATTTGCCTTCTGAAGATGGGGAGATCACAACTGAGTTCCTCCCATGGAAGCATGAAGACTATTCACCATAATCTGGTCTCTATTTTAACTTCTGACTGAGGCATACATAAACACCCATGAGATAAATTCCTCAAATTCAGTACTGGGAAAGTTACCTCTCTGGACACTTGTTGGCTTCCTTTTTACAAACAATAAAAATCCCCAAATGTTCCTTTGCAATTGGACTGGCAGGAAGCCTAGCGTTATTTATTTATTGCTTAAATCAAAAGCAATTTAGGTTCTTGTACGTATCTCCCTCTCCCCCTCACATGGCTCCTCACTCCCTCTGTTTTTTTCATCTGTATTTTATCTTTCTCATTTGTATGTTTGACTTGTGTATCAAACATGCAAATAAGACCTTACTTCTCTGTCGGGACGAGAACTACAGAAAGGCGGTGTACTGGCATGACGGCCCTTACCTTGTGGATTTCTCGGTGCACGTGGACAGTACTGTTTCCAACCTTGGTGTCTGTGCTGGTCTCATTGTGATAGCTGGGAGGGAGGTTTTCCAAGGTCACTTCTGGTGACGTTTTAGCAGCAGCTTCTTCTGCCTCCATCTATTAAGTCAATGATTTCATGAGAAAACTGTTTTCACGTAGGGCAAATAAGAGCCCATTAGAAAACAAAAAATAAAACCGCCTCTCTTTTCCTCTTCTGCAATCACGGACAAGGGTAATGATGACAGGTGCTGTTAACTGAGACCTCACCAGTACAAGACATAGTACCAAGTGGTGTGTGTGTGTTTGTGTATATATATATATTTCTTTTTCTTTTTTTTGGAGAGGTTTTTGCTATAGGGCATGTGCGCTCACCAGAGAAACAGAGACAGAAAGCAAGAAATCACCCCCAGGGGGGATGGCCACCACACCTCCTCCATTCTCCTCTTGGGATCTTGAACATGCACGCACACACGCCTGGAGGGAGGGGAAACCACCAGGTCCAGGACGTGACCCACAGTTGACTACATGGGAGTCCAGCAACATAGCCATTATGCCAACTGCTGTTCCCAGTGGTTTACATATTTTATGGTCCAAAATCTCACACCCTAGGATGTGGGTGTTAATATCTCTATTCTACGAGTGGGGAAACTGAGGCTCAGGGAGACGATAAATTTCCAGCTCTTAGTGAAGGGTGAAGTTGGGATTTTTCTTTTTTTAATTTGGCAGAGAGTGCATGCACTTGCTGGAGAGAGACAGAGAGGGAGAGAGAAAAACTAAGAGAACAGCCCCCTGCTATGGAGGGAGGGTCATGCCACAATTCCTTCATCATTCCTCCCTCCTTTTGGATTTTGGGCATTCACGCACAAGTGTCTGGAAGGTTGCTCAAGCTGCCCAGCCCAGGACTTGCACTATGTGGTCAGCCATGTGGGATCCAGCTGCTTTAACCACCACACCGTAGACTGGGCCTGGAGTTGGGATTTGAACACACTTCCATTTAAGCAGTCTTGACTCCTATATAAATGCAATTGGTACCCTTTCTGTCTCCTGGGGGCTTAGTCTGGACGTCACCTGCATCCAATTTCCATACATTCCTCAACCAACTCCATTTCTCTGAGGGCACTCTCAGGTCTCAGATGCATGCATGGGCCCTGAGTGCTGGGGAGTGAACACCCTCGCAGTGCGGCACAGGCTATGGGGTAAATGCCTGCATTTTCTCCCCTCGGCAAGATTGTTCTAAGACACAGAGAATCTCCACAGTCCCTCTCAGAGGCCACAGTGGGTCAGTGAGATCGAGCCCCAGATGCCCACAACGGTCAAGTGTTCATCAGCAGACACTCACTGCCTTTCTTCTCTTCCATCCCACCTTCCCACTTCCTGTTAGTGTTTACTGGGAATCACTTCCCAAAGTAAGCTATTAGCTCCCAAATCCCTGCTGCAGGGTCAAGGGCCAAGTACACCCATCCTGACTCGTTGCAGGGCTGAGGAAGAGTACAGCAGGAAGGCCCTACTGAAGGTGCCTTCCTAAATTCCTCTCTCTTGAAATAAACAAACAAACTTTATTTAAGAAGCCTGTCTGGGGCCAGCAGGTGTTACAGTGGCTAAGGCACCGGATCCCACATGGCAGACTCAGTGGTTCGAGTCCCAGTGCCAGAGGTCTGAAAAATACGCTGGGTGTATATGTGTAATGTCCAAAATCTCAAGAAGAGAGTGGAGGAGAAGGGACTGTGGCATGGTCATCCCCCTTGGGGGATTATTTCTCACTTTCCCTCTCTCTGACTCCCACCAGTGTGTGAATTCATCCCATAGGAAAAAAAAAAGTCTTAAAAAAAAAACAAAAAAAATCTCTGTCTCCTTTCCCTTCTCTTCTCTCTCTCTTGCACTCTCTCATAAAGGAAAAAAGATTATTAGAATCTGAAACCTACAGCATGGCTTTCAGATACCTGACAAGTTGCCAGATCTAGAGTTTGGGCTGAGCAGATAGTTTTTTCATAAAGCCTTTCCCGGTCTCAGCCAGTGGCTATTTAAACAGAATGACCTAACAAGGCTTTAATGGCACCATGGACTAAATATGTGGTTTACCATGGAAATTTCAACCACAACTATTACTGCCACTAGCAAGAAAAATGTAAGCCTGAAGCGATCAGAGTGTTTCATAGAGGAGGAATGCGAATGCTATTAAAAATGGTGCTTAGATTTGGTTGAGTCTGTGCGTCTGTTAAAGGGGCATAGTAGGAAAACTTGGGAAGATACATTCAGGTATTGGGATTCTTGCTAGAACTAGGTGAAGCAAGTATATGCCAGCTACAGATGCGACAACGAGGGTGGAGGAACTGGGTGATTTTATCTTAAAAATACATTTATTAGTAGCATATAGAATACTAAAACAGAAAAGCAGGAACATCCTACACTGAAGCCATTTGACGATTTGCTTCTCCCATAACAATCTCATAGCTATGGCTACTCGGTCTTTCCCCCTGAGAAACCACAACAGCTTGAGTCAGCTGGAGTCTTTAACATGTAAGTGACAGAGGATCATGATGCAACAATGAATACAATATGGTCTAGGTCCTTTATGTCTTCCCTTAGACAATAAATAGCGACTATACTGTGTTTATGAGACATACGGGTTTTCTGGCAGGCACTGAAATGAATACTTATAGCCACAATCTATTAAGAATCGATTCTAGGGACCACAGCTGATGTAATGGTTACATCACTGGACTTTGACATAGTCGACCACAGTTTGAGTCCAGGCCCTGGTGACTTAAAACTTATGCCAGGCACGTGTGTGTGCATGCCCAAAATCCTGAGAGGAGAATGAAGGAGAAGGGATTGTGGCTTGGCCATCATCCTGGGGAGTGATTTCTCGCTTTCTGTCTCTCTCTGCCTCTCCAGCAAGCACATGCTCCCTAAAGAAAAAAAAGAAAAAAACTCTCAAAAAAAATCTAGATAAGAGTATTTTGAAAAGATATTTTTAACATTTTTAAGATTGTTAATATTTTAAGACAGCTTAAACTATATTTACAATGTAGATTCCATTGAGAATCGATCAGGCACTGGTTCCTACTACCTCTATTCATATAACGATAATGGTAGCTATTAGTTATTGAGGGCCAGTAATCTCCTTCATCTTTACAATTTCCTCATGAGAAGCTACGTATATTGCATCTATTTTACTTAACTTTACTTGCTTTAGTTTTTAGATGGCTAGGTACCTTGCTTTATTTACAACATTGCATTTAATTCTCCCTTTAACCTTAGGGGTGAGAATTGTCTCCGTTTCAGAGCCCAGACCACACTGCTAGTAAGTGGCAGAGTTGGGACCGAATGAGGGAACATTGGTGCCCACCGTCCGCTGTCCTGTAATGAAGGTGTTCATCCTCTCTCATCCTGTTCCCACTGCCAGCAAGGACACTCTTTGGGAAATAATCACTGACTGGAATAGCTGTGACAGCCGATGTCTGGTGACAAACTTCAGCCTACCAAATTATACAACCCGAGAAGAGCTGTATCTGGAGAAGGAAGACTGGGGTTCTGGAGAATCCTGACGTGGATTACTCCCATGGTGAAGACACCATCACTGAGTTCCTGAGGGGACCCAGGCTGCTTGGATCATGGTGAGAAACTGAAGAGGCCCTTCCAGCTCCGGCATGTCCCTCATCCGAGGCCCAGGCTGCACACTTTCTGAGCAGCGATGGGCACTTTACCACTGAATAAAAACATGGCGGCCAGGGGTGGGGGTGAGTGAGTGGGGGGCGGCTAGTCAGTCTTCCTGAGCCTCTGTGCAGGAGGGAAAGTCCTAGAACCCAGTAAAGAAAGCCAGAAGACCTGGAGCCAGAAGATCACAAACTCGATTTAAGTTGAAGCTGTGGAATTAAGAGCCTTGGGCCCATCTGACTTCTGTGCTCCTTTAATTGCTCCAGTCAAAGCTCTTTTGCTATGAGAGGGTGCAGAAAGCCTACGGGGCTTGGGATCTGGGCCAGTCCAGTGGCTATGCAGGTACAGCGCCCATGTCACTGCCTCCCAACCCTGTGTCCCCTTCCCTATAAAATCTATCAGTTTGACTATTGTGGGGTGGAAGGAGAAAACTGCTCAGGGCTGGAGGCAGAAAGCAACCTTACCCAATAGACACGACCCAGCTGTGAAGGTTTTGCCCAAGGGGGCTACCATGCTGGACATCAGCCTGGACACCTGGGCTCTAGTCGGCTCTTTTTTGCTGGCTTCTCCGGAACGGGAGGCTACAGCTAGAGCCGGGCCCAATAGTGCCCATGCCTGCCCACCCCAGGCACCTGGGACAGCTCCCCACACCTGGCCAGGAGGGCTGGGGCTGGGCCAGTTGCACCTCCTGCATACAGCTTTCTCCATGCCTGGGTGCCCACCAAAGAGTGCAGAACCACAGTGCTCTCCACCCACAGGGATGGAAGGAAGATCCCTGGCAAAGCTTTGCCAAGGTGTCTGGCACCTGAAAGCAAAAGCTGCTACATCGTGCACACCTATTACGTGCCAGGAGCCCACACCATTCACAGGAAACAGGCTCAGGGTGTGGATTTGCCCAGTGTCACCCTGCTAAAGAGCGACAGAGGCAGACCCGAGCCCAAGATGACTCCTGAGCACTCGTGCACGGAGGAGACTGTCTCTCTCACTCCAAACCCCCACCCTCTGACAATTCACACTGCTGGGATTTAGGATTTTGATTTCCCATCTCTGCCCCCATATGGCATTAGGGGAACCAAGACAGCACAGACCGTCTGGCAGCAAGCTCAGAGTTCCTCGTCTCCTCCTGATATCCTACCTATGTCCTGGTGGCACAAACGCAAAGCTCAACAGACAAGCTAGGACTTAGAGAAGGCTGGGGTTCGCTCGGTTCTCTGCAGAACCCCAAAGCTGGAGCACCTGCCCGGGCAGTCATGGCTCACTACAGGGGAAGGCCAACTGCATAGTAAAGGCGGTGGCGCGCAGCCTGCAGGCAGGTGGTGACCAGCTACCCAGGGAGGGTCCACCGGGGATTCTCGGTGGAGAGGTTTGGATTCAGACTGGCAAGAAGGCACACCGAGGGGAAACTGGGATCGCCTGCTTGGCCTCAGGTCACTCGGCGTCTGCTGCCGGCCTTCCCCAGCCCTTCGCGGGCGGGAGGTCCGGGCCAGCGCAGCGACCAGGGCTCGCAGCACGCCCTCCCGCGGGCCAGCTCAGCGCGGGGCTCACCCACCTCCTCCACCGCGCTGCGCAGTTTGTGCTGCGTGTCCTCCATCAGCTCCTCAACCTCGCGGAACATCTCGTTCAGGGTGGCCTCCTCTTGCGGGTAGCTGAGCGCCTGCGTGTGTCCGGGAACGCAGTCTGAGCGCGGACCACCCCCCTCGCCAGCCCCGCCGCCCCGCCCCGCCCCCAGACGGGACGAAACCCAGTCGCCTCCCGACGCAGCTCTCCCTGCACACGGGCGCCCCCCTCCACTCCAGCCCAGCGATCCCGCGCCCCAATCCCCTCCGAACCCCCATCTCCGTTCTGCAAACGCAGAGCTCTGCCCCGCTCCCGCGATTCTGGGCCCCTAGCCTGAGTAAACGAACCCGGGCCCCCTAGGCTAACTAACGCTGCTCACCCCATTTCTGTCCTGAGTTCGAGCCCTGCCCCCTCCTAGATCAGCACGAACCGCAGTTCTAGTGACCGGATCCCCACTCTCACCCGAACCTCTCCCAGCCCCAGTCTGGACTGGGCAGAGCACAGGTCAGCACCCTCTCCTCCAGGTCGGAAACGAACCGGCGCCCCGCCCCTCACCCACCCAGGCGAGACTGAACAGAGCCCTCTCCCTGCCTCTCCCCGCACCCACCCCGACCTTACCGAGCTGCGCGCGCCTTAGCACCAGGTCGCCGCGGGGCTGCGGGAGCCGGAGAGGCCGCGGGTGCTGGAGTGCAGCAGGGATGCGGCAGCGCTGGTACCGGGCGACCTGCAGCGAGCGCCCAGCCCAACAACCCGCTGCGGAGCTCTGTGGGAGGGGCCGCTGCTCCGCCATTGGCCGACCTGGGCGCCCGCGACCTCGCCCCCCAGGACCGCCTCTTCTGCCATCTCCTTCCCTTCATCCGATTGCCCCGGGGCATCCCTACCGCTGTCATCTCTGGCCTGAGGTCTTGCAGCAACCCACTGAGGGCAGCGGTTTTGGGGTGGGGGGAGTCTTTCCGGGTCCCACCTTTCCTCACACCTTGCGTATCTCCCCCCAGCATGCGATCCTGCAGGGTGCGACCCTAGCCGCTCAGCCTGGAGTTCCAGTCGTCACCAGCTGGCCTCGAACCGCCGTGGTGGACGCCATACCAGCCAAGAAGCCCAAGCGCAGCTTACGAGGCAGCTCAGGAGGATGTCAGCAAGCTCCCCGGGGTGGGGGGTGGGGAGGTGGTAAGGGTCTGGCTGCTCTGCTCCTTCCCGCCTTCCCACCCCTCCAAACTACCGGATTTGTGCCCCAGCTGGCGCAAGTGTAAGAGGTCATGCGCCAGTGTACTGCCCCAGGGAGAGGAGGAGCATGGATGCCTGCATGTGTGTTCATTGTCATGTGAGAGCAGAACTTGGTCTTATAGCATTCCCCCACCCGAGTGCCTATAATGGGGGGCGCTAGGATTTTTATATTTTAATGAGAGTGTTTCTTGAACCTCCTCTTATTTTCTCATAGTACTCTGTCTAGCCAGTCCTTCGGCCTCCTCTGGGTCTCACTAACTCCTCCCAGTCTCCCAAAACTCAGAGTTTCTCCTGACCCTTCCCCCTTTGCTCCCCATCTCTCCTCTGGGCGGCTCTGGCATGGATGTTTCCCCATCCCAGCCCTGGCTTGCCACAACTGTCTGTTCACTGGCCCTGCGGGGCCCAGGAGGGCTGATCGTTACACCATTAGCTATAGATAGATCCATATCATTACTGAACACTCACTACGTGCCAGGCATAGGTGTTAACTCATCTGATCCTCAACAACCCTCTCAGGTTGGTACTGCTACTTTTGTTCCTATTTTACAAATGAGGAATCGTTCCTAAGGTCCTATAGCTAGTAAATGAACCCAGGAATGTAGTTCCAGAGATTTCCTCCTTAACTGTCACACCCCTCTGCCATAAACCTGGCTGAGAGCCAAGTGCGAGTATGCGATGAGTGATTTCCATAGGTACCATGTGTTTGGCGGCTATGTCACTTGGCCCATATGACTGAGTGTCAGTTGGAGAGAAAGCACCTTTGGGCACTTCTTGGCATTACCACTTATGCTCATCACAGTTCCAGTCCCATGGATCCTGGACAGTCCCACAGGTACCCAGCGTGTTTAAGGCTGACCATGCCAGGGACTCAAACCATGGTCGCCTTGTGGGATCCAGCTTCTCCTGCGCAGCTCACTTTCATTGCTTCATGGAACCAGCTCTCAATCACCGTTAAAGTAAGGAACATCTAAAATGTTTCCATTGTGCCATTGGCTAAGCTCTGCATCCACTAGGGACTTCATTTTTCTGGAATGATTTAAGGATGCTAAGTGCTCACATTTTCTTTGTGATGGACTTACCAAGTCATGCCCTGGGTCCCCTCCAGGCCGGAGAAGATGGCAGCAGAGTGGTCATAAGGTGCTGAAAATTACCTAGAATATTAGCAACCATGCAGCCATTCCAGCATGCAGCTGTTTGCCCTGTAGAAACTCCTGACCCTGTGCTTCAGGAGAAATGCATAAACATGTTTATTGAAGCAATATTTACAATGGCAAAAATGTGCAAACTGCTTATCAGTGGTTTTCAGCAGGGGAATTGGATAAGCTGGGGTTTCTACAAATAAAATAATGTACAGCAGTGAAATGAATGAATGGTGTTTATAGGCAACGACATTGCAAAGCCTAAAACATGAAATGGAGTGGGAAAGGCAACTTGCAAAATGAGATGTACCAGATAGTATTTGAACATATTTTAAAAACACCAAGCACTAGCATGCATTACTAATAGATGCTACACACATGGTGAAAAATACAGAAATGTGCAAACTGCCTCTAGAGTGGGAGACAGGAAAAAATGGAGTTACCTTTACTTACATTTAAAATATTTCATTACTATAAGAAAAAGTGTTTCAGCATGAAAGAATTCTGAAGCAAAAGTGTTCAAATAGCCACATCTATTTAATCATCACACTTAACTACATGTGGGTATATGAGTGTAGCCGTTTTATCATGTTTGGTATATCTGAAATATTTTGTAAATAAGTTGGTCAAAAAAGAAGAAAAAGAAAAAGACAATTCCCTGAAAAGCAAAAACACAACCAAAAAACCTTTCATAGGGGCCAGGTGATGGCACAGCAGTAATGCAACTGGACCCACATGGGATAGGTCCTGGATTCACATCCTGGGACCTCCCTGAGCATACTGGGCAAGTGTGTGCCCATGACCCATCCAGCCTGGCTGAGACTCGGGATGATCACAGACAGCGTTGAAGGTACCTATCTCTGTCTCTGTCTTTCTTTCACTGGAAGACATAAATAAATAAACTTAAAAAAAAAAAAAAGAGAGAGAGAGACCAAAAAACCCTCTTATAGCCAAAAGACTTTTCTTAAATCTGTTGACAGAAATGCTAACCTGTCCAAGGCCCAGCAGCAGCCTCCATAACTGCGAGGTGGGTATGGGTAAGGGACGTCTACACTGACCTTGGGAGAAGAGTAAAAGACCCTTCTAGTCTGCTTAAATGGTGAGATGCCTTTCTGAGCCACTGGAATGACATCACTGGGAAGCTGGAACTGAGTAATGGCTCTGGCCAGTAGGTGGGGCTTATCTTTACACACACACACACACACACAGAATAGTACTCAAACAAAGAAAACTCAGATAGCTTAAAAACAGAATTCGTGTAGATAACTATTATTCCCTTGAATGGCATTACAGTGTTAACAATTCAGGGCCAGCCCTGTAACCCAGTGGTTAAAGGGAGCTAGGTTCCATGTGGCTGGATTCCAGCTCTGGAGGCTAGAAAAACATGCATGGAGCATGTGTGCATACATGCCCAAAATCTCAACAGGATGAACAAATGGGCTAGAAGGGATTCCAACGTGCTCTCCCTGTCTCTGACAATTAAAAAAAAAATGTGAACCATTCTGAATTGTTCATTAGAAAATGGGAGGGTTTTCTTTTAAAAAAAATTTCCTTCTTATTTATCTCTTTCCTATTAAATGATAGCGGACATAACTTGGATTAAATTGTGAAGAATTATGCTGAAAGGCAATGTATCTAGAGTTAGTTAGTATTTGCTTTCTCTACCGCAGTGCAGACCCCATGAGATGGCGTCTGATCTTGCTCCTGCAACCATCTCCGGTTCAGCCCAGGGCCTGCCGAAATTCAGCAGTCGGTAAAGATATATCCAATAAATGCAGGCCCACTAGGCCTGGGATCCCACCCACAGGGAATCTGCAATGCAATGAGGAATCAGGGACATGGGCAATGAGACAGTGGGTGGATGAAAAGACAAAGTGAAACTGACAACAACAAAGGGAGAATGAAGCAAATGAAAACTGACCCTTTTCAGAATGCCCATGAGGGTGTCTCTCCCTGGTCCAATTATGGTGGGAATGGGAGGCCAAGTGGTGGACACCATGGCCACCCCATGTGATCAAGCCAGAGCTGGACATCTGACTACAGCTGACACATCAGGTCTTTCCTGGGATTTTGAGGCTGGAGAAACCACCCAGTGGAAGAAGAGGGAAATTTGTCCATGAGCCTGAGAGGTGGACAGGGTGACAGGAAGAGAACAGCTGCTTCCACGATGCCATCCTGGTTCAGGCTCTAGTCTGTCTTCCTTGGTCTCTCTGGGCTGCAGCTGCACCAGCTGCCTCAGACTCTGCAGGTGTTTTCCTGTTCCTCTCAAGTACTCCCCTTTTGTGCAAACTGTATTTGCTTTTTGTCTCTATCAATCCGCCTTAACTTAGACACCGATCATCCTTACAAATGTCTGGGGTAGTTCTTCCTCCATTTTAATAAGGTGATCCTCTTCAAGGAAGGTTTGTTTTAGAGGACGTTACCCCCTTCGAGGCCCACATGTAAGAAACAGGGCTACTGGGTCCAGCCGAACAGGGAAGGGTCCCCAAGAGGGCTTCTCCTTTGTCAGGCAACCCTGACCAGCAGTGCCAGCCACCGAATTCTCAGGGCCTTCCCAGGTCCTGTCTGCAACGTGCTATTGTTCTGAAGAAATTAGTGCCAAGATTTTTCTGAATGGAAACTCCATCTGGCTTTGAAAAGAGTATTCACGTGGATTCAGGGTTTCCATGAGTAACAGTTACTGAATATCCAAAACACACATTGAATTTGCCAAGTTTCCGTGGGTGGGTGAGCAAAAGAGCCCCACAGGACCATATTCCTGGCCATCCCCCTTGGAACGCAGCACAGGGAGACAAGCCCTGAGCCTGCCGTCTTGATTTTATTTAGCAGGTGGGTCCATGTGCTCTGTATATTCTTGTATATGCACTGAACCAGAGCATGGGAGAAAAGGACTAGGGAACAAGAGAATGTGGTGGAATTAGCACCGAAAGAAGAAAAGTAATGAATTGATGTTATTAGGCCACTATGGAGGAAGACTCTCTGGAAATCTGTTTCTACCCAATTCTCTCCACTGCTTGGGGGACCAACATTGAGTTTGTTTATTCTCTGCAGCAATTTTTTTATACTGGCTGCATAATCACCTTTTTTTTATAAAGGGGCTAAAAATATAGATGTCTGTGTGTTGTCTTGGAGATGCTGATTCAGTAGGGATGAGACAGGGACCTCTTAATGCTGTGGGGAGTCCTGGTTCTGTAGGCCACAGGAAAGATCCTTGCTAAGGAGTCTGAGGTCGTCACCCTCCCCAAAAAGCTCTTCTATCCTGTCAGCCTCTTTGCTTGGTCAGATCCAGTGATGTTTGCTTTCCTCTGGACATGGTTGGAAGCTTCTGGATACTGGAAAGAAGGCTGGATGTGGAGCTAGACAAGCCTGGGTTTGGATTATGGTTCTGACCCAGGGCTGACTATCCCTGAGTTCTCTAGTTTACAGGCACATGAGTGTCCAAACCACAGGGTTCCTAGTCCCCACCAGCTGTCCTTCAGATCACCTACGAAATACCCAGACGGGTGTATTTGTGCACCTAAGAGTCAATCCTGGTTGCTGTTCATCTTCGTTACCAGCATCTCCAAGATAGTTGTTTCGTCTGGAAGCTAGTGAGTCAGGACTTAGGTGCTGCTCTCAGCAGCCTGGCAGGGCATATCCAGAATGGGCAGCTCGTTTGTGCAGTTTTTATTTTGGTTTTTCCTGTGTTAAGATCCTTGCTGGTCAGCAGTTAAGAGAAAGAGCTGCTTAGGCACACAATGGTATGAGTGCATCTTGAATGCATTATGCTAAGTAAAAAACACTAGTTCTAAAGGCTACATGCTGATTCCATTTATATATTTAGAAGAGGCAAAATTATAGAGACCACAAACAGATCGCTGGGTGCCAGAGACTGGGATCAGGAGACAGATTGACACTAAAGGATTATGGGAACTTTTGGAGGAGTTCATACCTAGATTGTGGTGATAGACACGTGACATTGGTATGCATTTGTCAAAAACTCATAGAATTATACACTACAAAGATTAAATTTAGTGCACATAAATTATACCCAAATGAAAAGAAAATGGGGGAAAAGAGGTAAAGTAATGGGGCCAGCTGTGTGGAACAGTGGTAATGCCCTGCTCGGGAGAAGCATTCCACGTGGTGCCTGTAGTTGGAATTCCCAGTCTGGTCCACCTGAAACATGTCAGGCCTGCAGACAAGTACCCAAGGCCTCACAGGCTGGAGGACAGGAAGAAGGGGATTTCAGCAAGGCCAGATCCTGTGGAGGGTGTTCATCTCTCTTTCTCTCTCCCTGTCTCTCTCACACTCTCTCATTTGTGCACACCCACTCATGTATAAAGGGAAAAAATGTGTTTTAAAAAACAAGTAGTGAAGTAACTTTCCAGGGAATTAGAAAAAAGAAACACCAGGGGTTAGAACAGGTGTGTTTGACTACTGAATCCTGACTTCTCACTGCGACGCAATATGGCCGCTCCACCAGCTCTGCAGGAGAGAAGGGCCACGTCTCCGGAAACAGGCTTTGTGTGTGATCAGGTATGGTGGCCGCGGGGGCATCGTGTGTGGGGGAAAGAACTGTGTCCTTGTCATGGTTTTGCGACTTTCTGTGTGTATGGTCCTGGACAGACTAATGTACCTTTGTAAACTTGCACTTTCCTCATCTGTCATGTAGTTTCTCCATTGTTAAAAGGAACAAAAGCCAGGGCCAGCAGATGGGATAGTGGTTACATTGCTGGACTCTCATATGGCTGACCACGGTTTGAGTCCTGGACCTGGTGGCTTGAAAAATCACGCCAGGCACGTGTGTGTGTGTACCCAAGATCCTGAGAGGAGAATGGAGGAGAAGAGATTGAGGTGTAGCCATCCCCCTTGTGGGGTGATTTCTCACTTTCCCTCTCACTGTCTCTGATTCTCTCTCTCTCGCTCTCTCTCGCTCCCTCTCTGGTAAGCACATGCGCCCTCAGGCCAAAACCTTGTTGGGAGGTACTGCAGTTTAATTGTAAATGGAGGACTCAGAGGCAATCCCAGCTTTGTGTTACTATTTAACTGACTTAGAAAAGTTTCCCCACTTTTCCAAGCCCCATTTTCCTCATCTATAAGAGGAGGACAGGAGCTGTATCTATCTCCTGGGGCCATTGTGAGTCTGACAAGAAAGAATTCCTGAAAGCGCTTAGCAGAGCGCCTGACATGAAGTGAGCGTTAGCTATTATTTTATTATCATCGTCAACATCATTACAAGGCCCAGCCAACACAGCTTTGCATAGCGCCTAGAGAACAGAGCTCTCTTTGTGTGTGCTCAGCTGGGGCTCAAGGGATGGCAGAGCAAGGGGGTGTCCAGAGCAATTTTGCTTAGACTACAAAGGGTTATGGAGGGTCTCGGTGCAGACGGCTCTTTCTGTTTACGCAGGCAGACCTTTTATCTGCCTCGACGCACAGTGCTGCCAGGATGGCTGGGTCAGAAGAAGTTCACATAATAAACACGCTCTGTACCCAGAGCACGCATCCATCCACCCCGAAGGCCTGTTGCCGAGGCTCTCACGTTTTAGACTCCTTTTCCTCTCTCAAAATCTCAGGATCTCCACATCTCTTGCTTCGATATGGCTTCCACCTGGCTCTCTGATAAAATATAAACAAGATTCAAATGCGGGACTTATCCCAAGACCCAGCGTTGATACAGGAAGGCCTTCCCGGGATGGGAACAGTGTGGAGAGATACTGCTGGCACGGTGTCTCCTCGTTGTGATTCTCTATCATGGTCCGTGCTCTGTCTGTTCCTTCTTGATCTGAAGCACTCCCTGGGAGTGGGTCTATTTGCTAAGTATCTCTGAAAGATGATAGCCTCTTGCTGGTGTGGCTGGACTGCCTTGGAAATTCGCTGGCTGGAGCTGAAGATGGTCGGTGCTGCCAGGAGCACATTCCAGCACCCTGCACCCCTAGGTGTGGTTCTCAAACTTAAGGAAGCATCAGAATCACCTGGAGACAGGAAGGTGGGTGTTAAACATAGGGTTCCGAATGGGGCGCTAGTCTCTGCAGCTCTAGTGAGTTCCCTGGTGATCCTGGTACTACTGGTCCAGGGACCAAACCTTTAGGATCTCTATTCTTGATTGTTGGGGAGATAGCAGGCTGCTGGTGATGAAAAGGGAGGGCATTGCTGATAGCACCCTAGCCCAAGTAAAAGAGAGACTATGGCTGTTGATAAAATTAAAAGGAGAATTGTTTTTTTTTCCAAGCTTTACATTCTATTTTCTGTTAACACCTTTCACTAATCAGTCTTTCTTTTTTTTTTTAAAAAAAAGATTTATTTATTTATTTATTTATTTATTT
>NW_006204627.1:773810-786459 GCF_000334495.1 Tupaia belangeri chinensis | reverse complement strand
AAAGAAAGAAAGAAAGAAAGAAAGAAAGAAAGAAAGAAAGAAAGAAAGAAAGAAAAAGCAAGAAAGGGAAAGCAAGAAAGTAAGCTATCAGATCTGGGACTCAAACCTGGTTGGCCATATGGGACTCCAGCACCTTAACTAGCACACCACCTGCTGGCTCCTCTTCCTTCCTTTCTCCCTTCCTCCCTTCACTCTCTCCTCCTTTCCTCCTTTCCTCCCTTCCTCCCTCCTCCCTTTCCTCCCTCCCTCCCTCCCTCCTTCCTTCCTCTTTCTTTCTTTCTTTCTTTCTTTTTCCTTTCTCTCTCTTTCCTTCTTTTTTTTTAATTGCCAGGGCAGATGTGCTTGCCAGAGAGAAACAGAGACACAGAAAGAGGGAGAGGGAGAAAGCATGCCTCTCAACAGGGCATGGTCATGCCACAATCCCTTCTCCATTTCGTCGTCCTGTGACATCCCGCAAGGATCTTGGCATGCACACACAGACCAGGTATATTTTTAAGCCACCGGGCCAGGATCTGAGCTGCAGTTGGCCATAAGGGGTGTAGCTCCCTTAACCTCTGGGCTTCAGGACCAGCCTATTACTAATTTTTTTTTGATTTGATTCAAATTATAGGACTAAGAGAGGAGAAATTGGCGGAAAAAATCTGTTCAAGAAAATGGACCAACAATGTCCACCCAGAAATCAGGTGGACAAAGAGCAATGTTTATAGAACACCACTGATATTCAAGGGACAAAATTGAAAAAACCAAAAACAAAAAAAAACAACCAACAATGTCACATCCGAGACAAGACAATGTCAAAAATAGGGAGATAATAAAAAGCAGTGAGCAGGACCGGCAGGTGGTATGGTGATTAAGGTGCTGGACTCACTCATGGCCAACCATAGTTTGAGTCCCAGATCTGGTAACTTGCTTTCTCACTTTCACTTTCTCTCTTTTTTTCTCTGTCTCTCTCTGGTCAAATTTAAAAAATAATAATAAATTAAATTAAATAATTCTTTATAAAAATAAATAAAAAGAAAACAGCAGAGGGAGCTGGATGGATATCGGTATAGCAGTAATCAACACTCTGACCCACATGGGAGTTCTGGGTATGTGTCCTGAGACCTCCCTGAGGTACCAGGCATGCATGTGCCCACAGTCTAGGACTGGCTAAAGCTGAAAGGGGACCACAGCATGAGTCTCTGTCGCGGTTCTTGTCTCTCCATCTCTTTGGGTCAAAAAAACTTAAAAAAAACCCTGCAGATTAAAACAAGCAGTTCAGGTCCAAGTGTATGAAGGAAGACGGCGCTGGAGTGCAGCTTGCCTTCATGAGCTCGTGGTGTTACAAGTCCTAGAGGGGGCAGCCAATGCTAAGGGACAAAATAGGACTGAGCAGCTCTTACAAATTAAACGTTAGGGGCCGGCAGGTGGCGTGGTGGTTAGGGGGCTGGACAAGTCCTGGACCTGCCAGCTTGTTTTCTTGCTTTCGCTCTCTCTGGTCAAATAAAATAAAAAACAATAATAATAACAAATAAAATAAATAAAATAATTCCTTAAAAAATAAACAAAATAATTAAATGTTGGATGAACAGAGAAATTGCATTTAAGGATTACATTTTGTGAAACTACAAATTACTTTCACTCATCAAAAGAATTACAAATATTTATTGAGCAATAAAAATTTGTAGAACCAACGAATTCCATCCTTAACCCTTAGTTCTACAAATATTTATTGAGGACTTTCAAGTGTGAGGCTCTGTCCTAGACTTGGCGGTTTGCTTTCTCACTTTCTCTTTCTGTCTCTTTCTGGTCAAACTGAAAAATAATAATAACAAATGGAATTAAATAATTCTTTTTTTTTTTTTTTGAGATGTTCTTCCTATAGGGCCATGGGCTTGCCAGGAAGACAGAGAAACACAGAGAGACAGATTGCAAGAAATCACTCCCCAGGGGGATGACCACACCACAATCCCTTTTCCTCCATTCTCCTCTTGGGATCTGGGGCACGCACGCACACGCGCCCAGCGTGAGTTTAAGCCACTGAGTCCGGGACTCAAAGGGTAGTCGACCACGTGAGAGTTCAGCAACATAGCCATTATACCAACTGTTAGTCCCATGGAAATAAATAATTCTTAAAAAAAAAAAAGAAGAAGAAGAAAATGGGGGACCACACAGTGTGCAGCGGTAACACAACTGGACCCGCATGGAGGAAGGTCCTGTGTTGGTTTCTGGAGACCTTCCTGAGTACACAGGGTGCATGCATGCATGCTCGTGATCCAGGCATCAGAGACGAGGGTGGATTGTGGTGTGAAGCCCCTGTTGGGGATGTCTCTCTATATCTGTCTCTCACTTTCTTTCTCAGAAGAATGAAATATCATAAGCTTTAAAAAATAGAAAATAATAAATGTAGGTGAGGATAAGAGAAATTGGAACCCTCATTTATTGGTGGTGGGGATATGAACTGGTTCATTCATGTTAGAAAACAGTTTGGCAATTCCTCCAAAAGTTAAGCATCTAATTACCATATGACCTGGCAGTTCTATTCCTAGAAGTGAAAATAGGGACTCACACAAGTACACATACCAGCTGGCTGGCTCAGTGGCACGGTGGTGATGCAATACTCAAGCGATGGTGGATCTATATAAAAGATCAAGGATCTGGTTCCCCCGTTGACCTGTACTTGCTGGGTGCATCCACACCTGTGATCCTCACTGGCCCGGAACATTAGGGGAAGAGTGGAGATTGATAGGAGATACCGTTGAGGGGTGCTTGTCTTTCTCTTTCTCTGTCTCTCATTTTCATGAAAGAAATAAACCTATTAAAAACGATGCAACTAGACTGGGAGGTGGCATAGTGGTCGAGGTGCTGGGATACCACATGGTTGACCGTGGTTCAAGTCCTGAACCTAGAAGCTTGAAACTCAGGCTAGGCATGTATGCATGCATGCTCAAAATCCTGGAAGAAGAATAGAGAAGGAATTGCGGTGTGTCCCCCCCCACCCCCCGGGTGTGTGTGTATGTGTGATTTCTTACTTTCTCTCTCTCTCTCTCTCAGTATCTTGGTGACTGCATGTGCCCTATAGCAAAAATATCTTTATAAAGAAAAAAAAGATACAACTTAGAAACAGCTAAATGGAAGAGATGCCCAGGGCAAGATGCCCAGCACCTCGACCTGAGACTCTCCAAACTCCCTTGTGTTTGTTTTTTATGGAGGTTCCCTCACATAAACATAATTAGATAAATCATTGCCACTAGTGATTAACTCAATCTCCAAACCCTCACCCGTTGCCCCTAGCCTCTCCGCTGAGGTCAAGGTTGGAGCTAAAGTTCTAACTCTGCCTCTGATCATACCTTGGCCTTTCTGGTGACCAGAACCAAAGCTCTCTAGTGGCCCTGGTCCGCTGAGGTCAAGGTTGGAGCTAAAGTTCTAACTCTGCCTCTGATCATACCTTGGCCTTTCTGGTGACCAGGACCAAAGCCCTGGTCAGCAGTCACCTCATTAGCATGTAATTATCACTCTAGAGAGTTCCAGAATTTTAGGAGCTATGTGTCAGAACCAGGGTCAAAGATCAAGTATGTATTTCCCATCATATTCCAGATTGCAATGAGCCAGACCCTTAAGAGAAGAAAGAAAAGAGAAACAGGAAAAATACAACTTAGACCTGCTTTCCAGGTCTAGCATACTTTCTCACTTCCAATGGTGAGAGAGCCTTTGAGATTTTGCATGCCAAATGCAGAGGCGTCTGGCAGAGTGTGGCAGAGGTACTCCAGTGCCACACTCCAAGCCTGAGAGAGATGGTCACAACCAAGCATCCGGAGCTGCCAGTCCCAGCGCAGCAAAGGCAAGCCACAGCCAAGTCGGCTGGAACTGCTCCTAAGACAGAAGAGAGCCGGCACTGCTGTAAAATCAGGTGCCCAGCCCGGTGGCACTCCTGAAGCCAGCTGTGGAGGCCCCACAGGGCTGGAGGGCCGCTGGTGATCCAGAGACCCATTCTGATGCCCAGCAGCTGGGTACCTGCCGTGAAATGCGTCCATGGCTCCCGTTTTCCCAGCCACCTGGGCGTCCCACTCTGCTGCTAAGTTGCTTTCCCTGGCGTACCTGGACAGAGGCGGCCGTTACTGAGCAGCTGCTGAGAAAGGCAGAGAGGGCTAGGAGCAGGGCTCCGACTCCAGCGTGTCTGTGTCTCCTGCTGACCGCTGGCATGTCTGGTTCTTGCTTCAATCCAGTGGCCGCTCCTGCTTATTCACGGTATTGTGGAGCTTCGCATGGTGTGCCCGGGTTTGTATCCTGCCTCATCCCGCCCTCTAGCCTATATTAGAATAGGCTGATGATATTCACCAGTCCGAGTCTGCTGTGCGGGAAGGCGTCTCTAGTCATCAGGGCAACACTGGCCCTGAGGGGACAAAGAATCATTCTTTGAGGGCAAAAATATGATAGCCTTTATGCATAAGGTACAGATGTACACACAGCTAGTCAACAAATGCTCAGTATATCTGCAGTATTCAAATTGCAGGGCAGGAGTGCAGTTAGGAGACAGCATCTAAAATGTTCTAGAAAAGATCCTGGAAAGAAAGGGCTGGGAAACACTGGATGGAGACAGGTCAGGCCATCTGTCCAGCGGAGTCACCTGGAGAAGGCTCATAGTACTCGTTTCTTGGCCCACTGTGAGGGTTAAATGAGACACTAGCGGGTCCCACCTGGGTCTCACAGCACAGCAGACATACAACAGATGCTAGAGCTCTTCCCTGCTGGTCTCTGCCCAGGAGTAGCAACCCCTTCTAGAACCCGGCCTTCCTCAGTCTGTGGCTGCACTTCAGCTGCCTATCCCCTGTTCACTGGGTTTTGCAAGTTCAGGTTAGGAGGGCCATCATTTGGGGTCAGGGAGCTCAGGTAACCACAGGTGACGTAGGTCCATGCCCAGCCATGAACTGCAGTCTGGGTTCCCACCCGCTAAGCACAGGGGGCAGGACCACATTGACACTGAGCAGATCAAGTCATGCAGGTGCTTTGGGAAGGCCTGACAGTTACTCGGACTGTTCAACACTGAGTCACTGTATGACTCAGCAATCCCACTCCTTGGCATCTACCCAAGAAAAAGGAAGATAGGTGTCCATACAAAGCCTGTACGTGGACGTGCAGTGTAGTGTTACTCACAACAGCCAAGATGTAGATACAACTGTCCATCTACCGGTGAATACAGAAGCAGAAGCTGGCATATCCATACAGTGGAATAGCATTTTTTAAGAGATATTTTCGCAAAAGGAGCATGGGCTCAACAGAGAGACAGAGACAGAGAGACAGGGAGACAGAAAATGAGAAGATATCCCCCAGGGGGGATAGCCATGCCACAATCCCTTCTCTTCCAATCTCCTCTTGGGATTTTGGGCACACACGTACACATACCCAACATAAGTTTTTAAGCAACCAGGCCTGGGACTTGAACCAGGTCGACTATGTGGGAGTCCAGCAATGTACCCATTATGCCATCTGCTATTCCCAGTGGAATAGTATTTGACAATAACAAGAAATGAAGTCGTGATGCAAGCTACAACACAGATAAATATCATGCTGAGCAAAACTATATGCCGACGTTTACACTAAGTAGAAACAGGTGCTAGTGAAGAGTCCCATACAAAGGATCACATACTACATGACTCTACTGATGTAAATGCCCAGGACGGAAAGAAGCCTAGAGACCAGATGGTAGATTAGAGGCTGCTAGGTGCCAGGGGTGAGGGTTTGGAGGGAAATGGCGAGTGACTGCTACCAGATGTGGAGTTTCTTGCTAGGGTGATGAAAATGTTCTAAAATTGATTGTGATGATGGTCACACAGCTTTGGGTCCATCTAAACACCATTGAACTGTGCTCTTCAAATGGGTGAATCCCATCTCAGAAAAGCTGTTCCAAAGAAGGCAGAGAAGGGACCAGCAGTTAGCGTAATCATTGTGTCACTGAACTCCCATGTAGTCGACCGCGGTTCATGTCCTGGACCCGGTGGCTTAAACTCATGCCAGGCGTGAGTGCGTGCGTGCCCAAGATCCCGAGAGGAGAATGGAGGAGAAGGGATTGTGGTGTGGCCATCCCCCCGGGGGGTGATTTCTAGCTTTCTGTCTCTCTCTGTCTGGTGAGCGCATGCACCCTATTGCAAAAACCTCTTCAAAAAAAAAAAAAGAAAAAAAAGAAGAAAAAAAAAAAAAGAAGGCAGAGAAGAAGGCTCCTGTGCAGCTGCCCCTTTAGTCTCTAGAGACAAGGTCATTCCTTTTAGGTCTTCCGGTCATAATTGGACTGACTTTCTTGGGGGCTGACACACGCATCTGGAGCCATTCAAAGAGAGCAATGAAAATAGTTTGGGGTGCCTGCCCCTCCTTTGAGAGCTGTGCACTGTCCACTGAGCAGAGCGGGCCCTGGCAGCCAAGTGTCCTCTGCATGACCCATCTCTGCCTCAGAGAGAGTGCACCTGGCCCGGCTGGGGCTGAGTGCATGCCCCGACCCAGTTGCCTTCACTTTCTGGGATTTGGCTCTGGAACCAAGGGACTTCCTGCGTGTGGCCATGAACTTGGGATAGTGAGGCGCTCAGAGTTCCCCATGTGTACACAGACAGAGACAGCCAGTCAGCAGAGAAGGACAAGGACGAATCCCTTATGCGGAGCCAGAGAGAAGCCAGGCCCAGTGATGACAGTCCTGTGCCCAGTTCCAACCCTCTGGACCTCCACCTGTCTCCTCGTGTCTGCAGGGTCCATGAGGTCTCCTGTCTTGTATGATAAATTTCCCCTTTGCTTAAACTAGTTCAAATAGGCTATGCTATTTGTAATTTAAGAGCTCCAGCTGACACAGAAAACCTTTGGACGCTTTTTCATTTGCTTTCTGATCTCTGCCAAACTAGGAAGAGACACAGCTGTGCTGGCTGAGGTGGGCTGGGGTGAGCAGGCAGGAGAGGCAGGGCTGGGTGAGCATCATGCCGGCCCCTCAGTGCAAACCAAATAAAAACAGAACCACGCTGCATAAAAATCAGAGCTGAGAAGGACACGGCAATTCTGATTCTGCCCATGACAGTATGCTGGAGCTTGCAAAAAGCGTTTTCCTTTGTCCTGGTGCCTTCTCCCACCTCCCTGCCCCATCTCCCAGTCCCCACCCAGGGGCTGGAAATCCCTCCAACGTGGTGAGGTGACACCAAGACTTACATGTGTCACCTTCAAATCGCCGTTTCCTGAGTGTATCTTTGCCTGGGCGTCTCCGGGTGCCCAGTGCACTCGTTTATCTCCTCAAGGCTGACATTTAGCGGGCGGCCCAGAGCGCAGTCCTGTCTGGAAATGTGGAATAAGTAAGTGAATGGCATTCTGTGCGCCATCTCTCCGTGCCAGGCAGGACAAACTTGCTTCCACACCAGGCCCCGTCATGGGCCCTCCTGCCCACACTGTACCCTCCTGTACAATCATACAACCATAGAGCGAGACATACGCACACGTGGCAGTGCCAAGAGGAGACTGGGGAGGGTAAGAGGCACTCAGCATGCACTTCAGGCCACACTAAACCTTGGCCGCTCCGCCACAGAGACCCTCCTTGACTAGACCCGAGTCAGGCTCCTCTGAACACGTCTCCACTGGGCTCTGACATTTGGGCTTCTGTGGTTGCTTCTGCAATATCTGATTTCAGAGAGAATCCCGCTCAATCAGTTGACTGAAAGCCTCTCCCCTGGATATTTGATTAGGTCCCTAATCTTCCACCATCCCCCAGGTGATGTCTACCTTTAGCAAGAAACCTGTCAGGTCACCCTGGCCTGAATCCTTCCCTCCCACCCATGTTTCCTCTTAGCAGTTTTCTATTCACTGACCCCAGCTCTGCTCCTTGGTGTTAATTTTCATTTGTCCATGATGTATTGGAGTTTGAACTCAATCTATCTCTCCATTGCAAGACTCTATTTATTTTTATTTTTTATTTTTAAAATTTGCTAGAGGGAGTGTATGCTCATCAGAGAGACAGAAAGAGAAGGAAAGTGAGAAAGCACCCCCCCCCCATTGAGGTATGGTGACTCCACAATCCTGTCCTCTCCATTTCTCCTTTTGGGATTTTTGGGCATGCATGCACACATCATCGGCGTGCTTCTCAAGCTGCCAGGGCTGGAACTCGAACCTCGCAGCCAGCCATGTGAGATCCAGCTACCTTAACCACCATACCACCAGCTGGCCCTATGAAACCCTTTTGCAGTGGTCCCTAGACCTATAGCAGTAGTTTCTCTGGGACCAGCACTACAGCATGCGAGTTACGTGCTATGGATAGAAAGCCAGATACCACACAGCCAGCCGTGGTTCTAATCCTAGCCCTGGCAGCTTGAAAAACACACAAGGTTCATATGTCTGTGTGCATGTATGTGTGGAAAATGGAGAAAAAGATATTGTGACAGGACCATATCCCACTGCAGGGGTGCTCTTACTCCTGTGTCCCCTCACCCCGTATACACATGCGCCTGGCCAAAAAAAAAAAAAAAAAAAAATTCCCTAAGGCTGCCTTGCCATTCTTTAACAAGCGTCATGAATAATTTTCCCTTACACATCACTAAGCCATCCCCCCAGTTAGGATACTGCTCTGGGATGTAGGCCTTGACCTTCCCACCGTCTCACTGGAAGTGCGAATGAGGCGTCTTTACAGGCCTTTCTACTCGTGCTGCTCTGAGCTGCAGGACGCCCACTTGTGCAAGCTGAAGCCTGACACTACGAAGGCGGGGGCTTCTGGGTCTGATGCCACCCGGAGCCCCAGGAAGGCGACCGCAGTGAAGACACTGAGTGTGGTGGCCACTGGCTGGGGATGCTGGTCACGTGCGCTGCAGGGACAGTTCTCACAATGAAGGGTGCCTTTAAGGCTGCCTTTGTTTGGTTCTCAAGACAGTGAACTGTCTCCCAGCTGCCACTGAAGACAATCTGGTGCGGTTTCATTTTTCCTTCACACCCCGTGGTGAATCATCCACAGTCTCCTTGGAGATGATGGGATTCTGAATTCCTGTCCTGTTTCTCACATCCGGAGGTCCAGCTCTGCGAGATAATGGAATGGAGCGTGGTTGGACCTCCTTGCAGCCCATGGTTCATTCGGGCCCCAGCTTGTCACACTGAGGACTTGTCCATTGGGTCGCTCCTCCACCTACAGAAAGCCCAGGGCAGACCCGGGAAAGTGTCATTAGCACGGCTTCCAAACATTGCACGGAACTGGACACGCATGTTGATGCATATGTTCAACTGATTTTCAGATTAAAAAAAACAAAACATAGCATGATGTCATTGTTATTTTTATCATTTGTGGAATGACTCCTCTTTTCTATATAAATTCATCAATTTTGTATTTTTAATTATCTTCTAGGCTGAAATTATACATCAGCAGCAAACATTGAATATGTAATGTTCTACTTTTATTTCTATATAAAGAAAAATAAAGGGTCCAGCCCATGACCTGGGGTTGGGGTGGCGAGATCCCACATGCCAACCCAAGTTCAGACTCTAGCCTCAGTGGTTTGAGAAACTGTGATGTGTATGTGTGTGCATGCCCAGGGTCCTGATGGGATGGAAATGCTAGAGGGAGTATTGCTGCGTGAGCACACCCCACTCGGGGTGGAGGGGTGCTTTCTCACTCTCTGTCTCATTCTGGTGAGTGCACTCGCCTTTTGGCAATTAAAACAAAAATCCAGTGTGTGAGCCAGCTGGTGGTGTGGTGCTGGATCCCACGTGGCCCACTCTGCGGTTCAAGTCCTGGACCCAGCAATTTGAAAAACGTGCCAGGTGTGTGTGTGTGTGCCCAAAATCCTGAGAGGAGGATAGAGGAGGAGGGGTTGCAGTGTGGCCATCCCCCCCGGCGTGCGATTTCTCACTTTCCCTCTCTGTCTCTCTCCGGCAAGCACATATGCCTTGTGGCAAAAATGTAAAAACAGCAACAACACCACATCCCAGCCGGTGTCTCAGTCTTCTAGCACATCTCAGTGTGGACTTGCCACACGTCAAGTGCTCAATAGCCACATGTGGTCTAATTTTCACAAAAAAGGTCTTTCAACAATACAGAACAGATCTTTTTGTTTCCCTTCTACGATATTAAAACTAGTCATATACCCTTTGGTAGACTAATTTCCATTCCAAGAATCTGTTCTTCAGAAGCAATCACATACATGTAAATAGGTTATATGAACAAGTACACTCAGTGTAGTGGCTTTTTTATTTTTTAATTTACTCATTCATTCTTTTTTTTTTTTTTAATTTGACAGAGAGAGACACACATACACACAGAGGGAAAGTGAGAAAGTAAGCTACCAGGTCCAGAACTTGAACCGTGGTCAGCCATGTGTGAGTGTCCGGCACCTTAACCACTATACCACCTGCTGGTCCCCCAACTCAGTGTAGTTTGTACAGGTGTTATATTCTAGACCTTCAACTTGAACTGCCTGAGTTTGAATCACTTTAATGGCTGCATGACCTTGAGTAAACTGCTAATTCTTAATCCTCCACTGCCTCATCTATAGTAGACTTACAGGCTGGTTATAAAGATTGAAATAATGCACATAAACAGTTTCTCATAATTCCTGGCCCATAGTAGGTGCTCAATAAATCTCTGCTTGGGAGCCAGCAGTTAGCGTAATGGCTATGTCTCTGGACTCCCACATAGTCGACCGCAGTTCACGTCCCGGACCCAGTGGCTTAAAACTCAAGCCGGGCGCGTGTGCGTGCGTGCCCAAGATCCCGAGAGGAGAATGGAGGAGAAGGGATTGCGGCATGGCCATCCCCTCTGGGGGGTGATTTCTCGCTTTCTGTCTCTATGTCTCTCTCTGTCTTTCTGGCGAGCGCACGCACCCTATAGCGAAAACCTCTCAAAACAAAAAAAATCTCTGCTATCATTATTGTCAACAGAGAGAAGGTGTGGTTACTGAAACACCCAGCGGTAGGGGTTATTTGCCGAATCACAGTACATGCGCATGCTTTAAGCTCCCTGAGAGCAGGAGCCATGTCTGGTTCCCTGCTATACAGCACCTCACGTTGTATCTGGAACTTGGTAGGCACTTGGGTAGTTTTTAAAGATGAATGGCATGGAAGGTCTTCAGAATACATGAGGCCGTCACTGCCTGCTAATATGAAAAGAGAGTGGAAAACTACATACCACACGATTCCATCTGGCAGAGAGCTGCACATACATATAAAGAGAATGTGCTTGGTATGTAACCCTGAGCAGAACACAAGAAGCAAACCAAACCATGAATGGTTCTGAGTGGGTGGGCTTACAGTCTTCCTTTGTTATCACAGGTCTCCTCACCCTATAGTTCTGTATGTGCTCATTTGTCCCATCTGCCCACCCTGCCTTCCTACTTCCCCAGCTCTTGCTCCGGAGCTTGTTAGGGACTGATGAATCGTCACAGCACTGGACTGCTCAGACTGCTGATCTTCTTTCTCCTAATGCCTACAAGCAGCACTCGTTCAAGCTCACATTCGAGTCTAAGTTCTGAAATATGCCTACTTACTGGGCTGACGTGTCTGTGGTACACCCTTTAGACCTAAGGTATACAATCCTTAGGGGGTGGGAAGGAAACACCAGCTTAATGAAAGATGGGAACCATGAAAATGCTCCATGAGTCCAGCGGTGCCTGTTGCCAAGGGTTACTGTCCAGAAAGACCAGCAAATCTCTGCCCGCTTCACGCCTCTCTCCTCTCAAGCTATCTGTCAAGAGTTTCCATCTATGTTAGTTATGGAAATGGTATTAAGTTGGCCAGCATTTTGGGGCCGGCAGGTGGTGTGATAGTTAAGGTGCTGGACTCCCACATGGTCAACCATAATTCAAGTCCTCCTCTCAGGATCTTGTGCACGCACGCACATGCGCCCGGCGTGAGTTTTAAGCCACCGGGTCCGGGATGTGAACCGTGGTCGACTACGTGGGAGTCTAGCGACATAGCCATTACGCTAACTGCTGGTTCCCATACTCCACATGCTTTTTTTTTAAGAATTATTTTATTTAACTTTTATTTCTTTATTTTAGTTTGATCAGAGAGGGACAGTGTGAGAGAGAGAGAAGATGAGAAAGCAAATTGCCAAGTCCAGGACTCAAACCACCGTCAATCACGTGGGAATCCAGCACCCTTAACCACCATGCCACCTGCTGCCCCCTTACTTTCTCTGTCTCTCTCTGGTCAAATTAAAAATAATAATAACAAGTAAGATAAATAAATAAAAAAACCCCAAAAACAAAAAACAAAAAAACCCCACTTGGCCAGAATTTTAATTACTTGTCTCAAGAACCAAATATATTTGCTTGGGTGCTGATGATGTATCTTTCATTCAGTGAATAGAGGCACATAAGGCACCACTGTTATGCTCGACCCTGGAGCTGTAAAAACGAAGCCGGCAGGACCCTGTTCTCAAGGAGGAGAGTCTCCGTCCCTGCTTTACTTTCTTGTCACGTGAGCATCTGTATCTAACAGCCTCCTCTCAGGGCTTTTTTTTTTCCCCTTTATCTTTTTTTCTAAACATGTTTCCCACTAGGCCCCGAGTAGACTCCACTCTGGGTCATTGTGTAGAATTTCCACAGGAGTCCTGAGTGTTAGCCTTTTAGTTTAGTTTAATTTCATTTTTATTGACACTCGCTCACTGTATTCGTTAAAGCAAGTCCAGTCCACTCTCCGTGTCTTGGTTTCTCTTCAAATATCTCGG